>NC_091744.1:63454416-63654416 GCF_043380555.1 Nothobranchius furzeri | reverse complement strand
ATTAAACACTATGTAGACCAAAATGTTTTTGCATCATCGCTTTGGCGCCCGATCCAGCCTGGTGCCCCTACACGTTGCATTCACTGCATACACACTTTTTACGCCACTGTGTCTGAACTCCCTGTAACTTTAGACATTACATAATGACTGGAGTATTTATGAATTACCCTTTATCTAATAAAAAGGAATTCTATCAGAACAATTAGAGGGTGATTTCATGTTTACTGTGTTTATTTAGGATGAAAATCTTTGCTGTTTTTCTTCTGTGCTTTTATTCATTGTTTTAGTGGTTTAAGGTTACAAAAACAGCTTGCTGCCTTACTTTTGGTATTACTGTTCTTTCTTTTCTATAATTGCTGCTGTAATGAGTGAATTTCCCTACTGCTGGATTAAAAATCTATTCTATTCTATTCTATTCTGTGTTTCTTTCTTGTCATCAGGTGAAAGTGTGTAAAGCGTGGAGGATTAATCCATCAGAACCCATCGTTGTCCGGCTGCACTTCTCCCTGTCCCAGTATCGTGAAGGACCTGGTGAGAGCAGTTAACAGAACTTTTCTTAAAGAGCAAGTCACCCCCTACCAGAGTCTCACTCCACTGCCACTTCCTGTTTGAAAAATGCAACAAATGCTGTTGCCTGGCAGACCAAGAGGGCAAAGCTGCTAGCAAATGCACACACACACACACACACACACACACACACACACACACACACACACACACACACACACACACACACACACACACACACACACACACACACACACACACACACACACACACACACCGTCTCAATATAAAACATGCACTAAAGTGCCAAATTATTAACCACATGTGTCTACAGCACAATTAGACACTCATCTATACAGTTTATCAGCATAAAAAATTGATTTGGGGGTGACTTGCTCTTTAAATCAACACAACATCTGATTAAATGAGGCTTCTCACCACAGCTCCAACAGTTGCCGTCTTTCAACCTTCTAACATGGATCACTTCAGTGCAGGAAAACAGCTGCAGCAGTGAGTGTTCACACCTAAAAGTTCATAGTTCATCATTAACATCCTGATCCACATACCGGTTGTGCTCTCCAGGATCCTCACAGTCTTCATATCTCAAGAGTGGAAACACACAACAAACAACAACACCGTGATCCGACAGAGGAGCAGACACAGCTGGTTCAGAGAAAACGGGACCATCAAGAAGCTCAGTGCTCGACTCAGCATATGGCTGCCACTTTCCAGGTACGACAAAGCTGATTATCACAGCTGCTGTTCAATCAATCTGATATTAGAGGTCTTTATTTACCTTTCATCTTCTATGATCAGGCAAATTAAGATCCAGGAAGCAGCTGTTAAAGGAGGGACACATTCACCAGCAATGAAACAAAAACGTTTCCCAAACCAGACGACTTCCTACACCATCAAGAATCCAGCTGGAGAACGTTTCACCTACACCCCCAGTGGAAAGGTCAGGACTCCTGCATTTATCATGGCAAATAAAGTAAATGAAGCCCAAACGTGATCACCACCTCAACAGTTTTATTTGTCAAATAAGTTTCTTTTGGCTCAAGATGAATTAATCATTTACAGTTAGTGGTGACGGAGGATCTGGTGATGCGAGCAGTACCAAACATTACCTTAAAAAATAGAAATTCTATAATCCATCTTTTAAATATCGCCTGTTATCGCCACTGATTGTTTCTACAATCGTTTTAGTAAGAACAAAAATTAAAAATTAAACCTGGTTTAGTAGTTTATCCGTGTATTTCAAATATGTGAAATTAAGATAATAATTTTATTCTTTTATTTCTAGAGAGTGGTGGTTTCAGTGGTGAAATCTTCAATTCAGCTGAGCACCAAACAGCTGATGGAGCTGTTGTTCACCTCCCAAGCTATCAGGCACTGCAAAAGCACATCCAGCCTGCAGCACGGCCTCTTGGTTCAGGTAAAGCTGTGATGTGATAAAAGATAACAAACCACGAGCTTTTGTATCATGTTTAGAAATAAATGCATAAAAAAACCGAGCTAATGTTTTTACTTCTCCTCTGCTGACACTCACCACTCATGTAGGTCAAGCGGAGGGAAAAACCAAGAGTTTATCCGATCATTTGATTTCCTTGGAAAAATAATTACTTTTCATCTGATGATTTACTGAATCTGACGTTTTAGAATTATATTATTATTGGAGTGTTTTCAGTTTAATCAGATTTTATTAACGTTCTTTAGTTAAGTTTAACAAATTCTAAATATATTTGTGCATAAAGGCAGCAGAAGACTATTTGGATTTGAACCCAGGACCCCATACACACCAGACATGAGCTGAGCTACATTCTCTTGTTCTTCAGATTTTTTTTTGTAAAAAAAAAAAGTTGCCATAAATAAACCAATTAAAGGGGAAATAAAATGGTTCAGAGCAGCAATAAAAAACATTCATAATTAGAATAAAAACAATAAATCTCAGCATGTTGGTGTAAACCTTTAACAGCAGAGGGAAAAAAACTGGAAAATACAAAAGAAATCCAAACATCTGGATGAAACACAAGAATCACAGGAAATAAAACATCAGGACTGACACAAATCTGTCCAGAAGTTCAGTGGTGAAACATCAAAAGATGAACCCAACAGAACAAAGAAGTCAAACTGGATCAAATTAGGTTGGTGTAAATAAGTGACGTCCAACCGTACTCCTGCATGTTTTAGATGTTTCTCTGCACCAGTGTGCCACATTTGAATCAGTGGGATATTATCAACCTTCTTTAGAACTTGATGGTAGGCATAATCAGTCGTGTTGGGTAAAGGGAAACATCTAAAACATGCAGGATTTGGATCCTACTTTAAAATAAGCAGAAATACTGAACAACTAACGGTTTGTTTGCACAGTCTCCCAACAAATGCTTTGGTTCATTTACCATGAGCCATGAAAACATCATCAAAGAGGATTTTGGCGTTAATATGACTTGTTACATAAAAATAAACAGAATATGACAATTGTTTTTGCACAGATAATGAGGTATGCTGAGCAGAGACTTGCAACATTGAACGAATACTGTGTTGTCTGTGATGAGCGACACGTCTTTCAAAACGGCCCCATGCTGAAGGTAAAACCTCTTAGTGTCTGAGGAACGGAAGAAACATCTGCTCACTCTTCTGCCTCCTGTGTGTTTGCAGACAGCAGTTTGCACCAGAGAGCTGTGTGTGTTTTCCTTCCACACACTGGGTGTGATGTCTGGAGCTACAGAAGAGGTGGCGACTGGAGCAGAGGTCACTTAGCACTTCTGCAGATTGATGAAGTGATGTGAGAGAAAGGTGTCAGTAATCTTTCTTCTCTTACAGGTGATTGACCTGTTGGTGGCCATGTGCAGAGCTGCTCTTCAGTCGTCTCGCAAAAGCATCATATTTGAGCCATACCCCTCTGTTGTTGACCCGTTCAACCCCAAAACTCTGGCTTTTAATCCAAAGGTATCAGCTGAACGGGATTACTGATGGATAGTACTGCTAATGTGAAGCATTGAACCTTTCTTTTGAACAGAAAAAGAGCTATGAAAGGCTGCAGAGAGCTCTGGATGGTGTGTTGTCAGTCAGAAGGATGGCACAGGTGAGGAGGTTTACAATAAATACCTGTTTCTATGACGATCAGAAAGCTTGACTGACTGGATCTGGTTGGTTATCGTACCCAGGGTCCATACAGCGAGGTAAAGAAGCACATGGACAAGATCGACCCTCTCGCTCATCCCTTTTTACAATGGTAGGACGTAAAATCTTTGATCAAATATCAAAGAAAAATTCTGATATATTGAAATTAATGTCCGGATGTGTGCGTGTTTCATAACAGGATTCTAGCAAGCAACCGGTCTCACATAGTCAAGCTTCCACTGAACAAGGTACGTTAGAGCATCCATAAAAGACTTCTAAACCCATTCATTCATTTATTATTACCGGTATATATTGTATATTTGTAATTTTTATCTGAAATCGCTCAACAAGATGTTGTACGACAGAATTAAGACGATCAAGCTTTCATTTTAAGTAGTTTGTAAAACTAAAATAATATTTAAATTTAATTTAATTTGATGAATGCTGACAAGGCACTGTCATGCCCTCATTAGTGTAAAGAAAATAGCTGATCTAAAAGGTAAAGTATGAGAAGTTTTTCTTACCATCCAAGTAAGCTAAAGACCGCAAGAATACAGGAACCCACAACGCCTCTCCCAACGCATCAGTTTTATGTTTTAAACCATTGTTGGCACCTTTTCCTAACGTAACGCAACTGTGTCACATAACAATTTTTAATTCTAGCTAATATAGTGTGGCATTTTTATGGTAAAAAACAAGGCACGCGCGTGCACACACACACACACACACACACGCACGCATGCACGCACGCACGCACGCACGCACGCACGCACGCACACACACACACACACACACACACACCAATGACTCTACCAGCTGACAGAGGAGAGGCTGTGTTCACAGACAACAGGTCCGTCACATAAACCTTTACCATAACCAACAGAACCAGACACAGAACACCTCACAAACATCCGTTACACTAGGCAACCCGACTCTGGCTTCACTTCCTGTTCAGCTGCTTTGAGCCGAGAACAAGTGATTCGTGTATGTGCAGAGGAAGGAGAGATGATCAGAGGCAAATTTAATGAATGACTCATGATCCAACCATCAAGAACGCTCATGATGACTGGATAAGGATTTTCCAGAATTGTATGATTCAGAAGCAGTAAAAAAAAATCCGTATTTTTTATGTGATATTTGATATGTTGTTTGCACCTCACCTTTAACATCAGTCTTTAAAGCAAATATTGGCATTCAAGGCAAAAGCAATGCATAAAGATTATCAGGTTGACACAGTTCAGTGCAAATTCCTCTAAACTGAAAGGTCATGTAGACAAGAGTTGTTCATGGGCTTGTGGCAATGTGTGAAGTCAAAATAGAACAATGGTGACTTGTAACTTTCTATCCTGCCTTTCTATCATTTTTACTCCGTTCTCATATCAGTGGTTTTCCTGGTTTCCTGCAGCAGCTGAAGTTCATGAGAACATCTCATCAGTTCCTGCTGATCAGCAGCCCTCCATCCAAGGAGCTTCGCTTTCAGACGGCCAGGAAACTTTATGGCAGCACTTTTGCTTTTCAGTGAGTAAGATCGATGCTAACTTTCAGGTTTTTTATTTGAGTGTAATCCATTTTATATTATTTTCTTTTAGTGGGTCCCACATAGAAAACTGGCACTCCATTCTGAGGAAAGGTCTCATAAATGCCTCTTACACAAAATTACAGGTAAAACACAACATCAGTCAAGCTATTTATTAAGTTTATTGTTTCAGATCCACATAAGGAAACTAATGTGCCAGAAGGGAATGCAGACAAGCAAACGGAAATGATCTTATCCTATTTTTATTTTCTATGAAGCTCCACGGAGCTGCATATGGAAAAGGCATCTATTTGAGCCCCATTTCAAATATTTCTTTTGGATATTCCGGTGGGATCAAACATTTCAGCACTTTTCTCTTAACGTATTTAATCTCTCTGAAGTGATGATACCCTCTGCTCTTTGTTTAGAGATGGGTAAAGGTCAGCATCAAGTACCAACCAGAGAAGAACTTCTAAAGAATTACAACAAAATAAAGAAAATGGAAGAGGTCAGACTGTCTTTTACTGCACATATCTAATTTTTCATTTCTTGTTTCTTCATTCATGTTTTGGATTCTGTCTTTGTTTCAGGAACAGCCGGGACAAACCAGGTTTCTGTGTAGCCATAATCTAAACTGTGTTGCTCTGTGTGAAGGTGAGTACGATTCACAAAAGGTCAGCGTTTTATAACACAATGTTTAACCTCAAAGCTTTCCGTGTCCCAGTTATCACCTCTAAAGTCCTCCAGAAACACGGACACATTTGGGTCTGTCCAGTCTCCGACCATGTGTGCACACGTTTCCTCTTTGTGTGAGTAAAAACATTGAACATTCATTTATTTCTGCCCTTAAGCTCAATCAGAAATGTCAGCAGGGTTTCAGTCTTCATCCATGTTCTGTTTCTGTCGGTAACAGGTATGAAAACGGTCAGGTGGGAGACGTGCACATCGACACTCAGGATGCAAAAATCCAGCAGGAAATTTCACAAATAATCGATTCAGAGCTCAGCTGAGGCAGAAAACTATCACTGTTTATAGCTAGAGACTTTTTTTAATACACATTGCTAAAGGGAGACATTGCAACTTTTTTATATTTTTAAATCATTTTCTAGAGCCAGTATGTGCTAAAATGAACCTTTACAGGTAAATGAAATGTCACCCGGCCTCTATCGCCCCTTGTGGCCAGAAAATGACACCTGTAACTTCAGACAGGTGGACCGCTCTGCTGGGACTAAAGAAAAAATTGAGCTGACATACCCAGCGCTGCAGTCTGCTTTCAGCACGTTTCCTGCTTGTTTTAGATCATGGACACAGCTGGTTGTTTTAATTTAGTGTTGAATCACTTCTGTAGACACTAAGGCTGGGGAGACGTTTCAATTTTTATGAAGGTGTGAAACAAGACAAACGCACAGCGAGGAGAAAAGTTTTGCCTTTGGTTCTACAAAAGGACACTAGGGGGCGATAAAAGCAAGCCAAAACTGCCTAGTTTCAATATTTTGTAAATGTTTATTTGAATATAAAACTTTACAACTTTTTAAGAGATTTGAAGTCAAGGACCTGCTTGCTGTGTTTCACTCTGAAGATGTTTCATTATTGAGGCTACAAACATAGAGACTAAGAAGTTCTTCAAATATTCAGTGGAGACTGCTGAATGTTAAAGGATTAGCTTGATCTGAGGCTATGAACAAGTCAGGGTTATGAACAGGTAAGGTCAAAGACTCAGTTTGGTGAAACAGAGATCTGTTTTAATCAGATCGATGAGCAAACAGCTAGTTCACCTGGTGCATTACTGTTATTTGAAAAATGTTGTCATTTCAAAAATTGCGATCATGTGGCCTATCATTTTAAAAACATGATGTAATTATTACATCATAACAGAAAAAAATAAAAATGTAGACAAAAACAAATCTTGAAATGAAAAGGATAAATGTAAATAGACCACATATGTCCACATGATATTAAAACCAACAAACAAACAAAACTAAATATCTCTAATATTTTAAAAAAAACTGGCTATAGGTGCATTTTTATAGAATAATGAACAAAAATTACTAACAATTTCTTAAACTTGAGGTTGATCAAGGAGCTATCCACTTTGGGTAAAGTGTGTTTATAATATTTCCAAATAACCAGTTTCACCAGAAATTTGACTTTATCAGAAACAAGTCAGTGACCTTTACGAACAAATCCAGATCTTAAACAAAAACCACTAAATAAATCTATTTTAGAATATTTTTAAGTAGATCTTTCCCAAGCTACTTGTCATCATCACAGAGGCAGTACAACAGCAATTGTGTTTTGTCTTTTAATACAATGGGTCCACGCCATCCTGTGAGGCAGGAATACACCATTATAACAGTAAACTGGTTCCATGTGAGCCCTGCAGCCCCCCCCCCCCCACACACACACACACCTCCGCCCTGCTTAAATAAAGCAGAAATATATTTTCTTTATATTCTTTAACGTTTTAAGATTCAGACTTTAAATTATTTCTTGTGCCGATTTGGCCAAAAGGTACCAGTCTCAAGGTGACTGTCCTCGTGTCATTCTCTCTGAAGAGGAATAAGCAGTGTGACAAACGTTTTCTGGGTCAGCCCAGCAGGCGATGAACTGAAGGGAGGAGAGCTGTGAAGTTGCTTTTACAGCCCAGAGGAAGACATTTTTCTGTGACCATATGGCCCACTGATGATAGTGCAGATGATACTTCTAATCCTAAAAACCACAAATCATTTCTCTTCCACTCTTCATTTCAGTAAGATTGCATTTGACTCAATATCAGCAAAACTGCACAATAAGAGTGTCAGAGTCTGAGAAGATGATCATCTGTGGCTTGTGAAATCTCATTAACTGGTGTTCATTCATCCGTGTAACTCACACAAACCACACAGACGGATCTGTGAGCCTTCAAGCCTTTTAGCAAATGGAAACAAGAGCTATAAATGAGAAAGGCTTCATTGAATGAGGCAAAATGCTGTGTATGCCTTTAAGAGCCCCGTGTCCCGCGACATGTCTTTCCCCTAGCTTCTTGTGTTTGCAGGCATCAGCTGTCCTCAGTGCTGAAGGACAGATGATGCAAGGACATCTTTTCCTTCACATCAGTGAGATTTAAAGAAGAGGAAGACGTGCTTTTCCTGTTCTGCTGGCTGTCATTTCACTGAGCAGAAAATTACAGAAAAGGCAACATGGACAAAAGACAGACAAGAGATTAAGACTGCTGAAAAGTTTGGATTACAAGGCAGAAGAGTTTCTTTTGGTTTCCTACTTTTGAAGAAGATTGTTGTTTCTCATGGGACACATGTAAATAAGCCAACGCTGCAGGCTCTGAAATGATATTCTGCTCTTTTATTTGTTTATATTTCCACACAAGAAAAGTTCAAATGCTGCAGAACTGAGATGGAACATCATTCATTTTCTTCCTCTGGCCCATTAGTCTCTCCAGCTCCACAACCAAATAAAGCAACCTTCAGGAGAACCAGCCGATCAGAAGGAAATGGTGTCTGTCCAATTCCCGGAATTCCAGCAGATATCCTCCGCATGAGAGTCAAAGAAGGAAGCAAAATCCACAACTTACTGCAGTTTGTGTCAAATCGCATGCAAGGACGAGGAGGAGGAGACAGCACCAGGACACCAGTGAGACAGGTGGTCTTCACAGGGTCAGGCAGAGGAATCACCAAAACTATCACCTGTGTGGAAATCCTGAAACGTGAAGTGGAGGGGCTGCACCAGCTGTCCAAACTTCACTACAAGACGATTAATGAGATCTGGGAGAGTCCACAGCAAGAAGCAGCAGCACTAACTGTAGAGACAACCGTCCCTGCCATCTGCATCCTGCTCTCCAAAGATCCTCTGGATCCCCAGGAGCCCGGCTATCAACCCCCACATACCTTCAGTGTTCCTGAAGATGATGGAGGGGGACATAGGGACCTGCTCAGGACAGCAGACAGGTCCACTTCGCAGCATGCAGCTAAACGATTGTGTCCGAATTCCTAGACTAAATGTCCCCCTCCGTTTAAAACCACATACTTAAATTAGAACATTTATGTTTTTCTTCAGTGATCTGGGGTTTCACATCAGAGGATGTCTAGTTTTACTAGTTTTGACTGTTACTACAATGTCTGGGCAAATTTTTTGTATGTTCGTTCTGTGCAATCCATCAAATTCAATTTTTTGGTTATTTTCTAAACAGAGTATTGATTGTTTTTTTTACTTTTTAAGCTTTGGCAAACACTGTAGCCACCCTCAGAGCATGCTGATGATGGATACTTCAAATAATCAACCAGATATCTATCTATCTATCTATCTATCTATCTATCTATCTATCTATCTATCTATCTATCTATCTATCTATCTATCTATCTATCTATCTATCTATCTATCTATCTATCTATTTATCTATCTATCTATCTATCTATCTATCTATCTATCTATCTATCTATCTATCTATCTATTTATCTATCTATCTATCTATCTATCTATCTATCTATCTATCTATCTATCTATCATCTATCTATCTATCTATCTATCTATCTATCTATCTATCTATCTATCTATCTATCTATCTATCTATCTATCTATCATTTATCTATCTATCATTTATCTATCTATCTGTCTATCTATCTATCTATCTATCTATCTATCTATCTATCTATCTATCTATCTATCTATCTATCTATCTATCTATCTATCTATCTATCTATCTATCATCTATTCTATCTATCTATCTATCTATCTATCTATCTATCTATCTATCTATCTATCTATCTATCTATCATCTATCTATCTATCTATCTATCTATCTATCTATCTATCTATCTATCTATCTATCTATCTATCTATCTATCATTTATCTATCTATCTATCTATCTATCTATCTATCTATCTATCTATCTATCTATCTATCTATCTATCTATCTATCTATCTATCTATCTATCTATCTATCTATCTATCTATCTATTTATCTATCTATCTATCTATCTATCTATCTATCTATCTATCTATCTATCTATCTATCTATCTATCTATCTATCATCTATCTATCTATCTATCTATCATTTATCTATCTATCATTTATCTATCTATCTATCTATCTATCTATCTATCTATCTATCTATCTATCTATCTATCTATCTATCTATCTATCTATCATCTATTCTATCTATCTATCTATCTATCTATCTATCTATCTATCTATCATCTATCTATCTATCTATCTATCTATCTATCTATCTATCTATCTATCTATCTATCTATCTATCTATCTATCTATCTATCTATCTATCTATCATTTATCTATCATCTATCTATCTATCTATCTATCTATCTATCTATCTATCTATCTATCTATCTATCTATCTATCTATCTATCTATCTATCTATCTATCTATCTATCTATCTATCTATCTATCTATCTATCATCTATTCTATCTATCTATCTATCTATCTATCTATCTATCTATCTATCTATCTATCTATCTATCTATCTATCTATCTATCTATCTGTCTATCTGTCTGTCTGTCTGTCTGTCTGTCTGTCTGTCTGTCTGTCTATCTATCTATCTATCTATCTATCTATCTATCTATCTATCTATCTGTCTGTCTGTCTGTCTGTCTGTCTGTCTGTCTGTCTGTCTATCTATCTATCTATCTATCTATCTATCTATCTATCTATCTATCTATCTGTCTGTCTGTCTGTCTATCTATCTATCTATCTCTATCTGTCTGTCTGTCTGTCTGTCTGTCTGTCTGTCTGTATGTCTGTCTGTCTGTCTGTCTATCTATCTATCTATCTATCTATCTATCTATCTATCTATCTATCTATCTATCTATCTATCTATCTATCTATCTATCTATCTATCTATCTATCTATCTATCTATCTATCTATCTATCTATCTATCTATCTATCTATCTATCTATCTATCTATCTATCTAGTCCCCCCTCAGGCTGTAACACAGGACCTAGCTGCCTCACCCCACAAAAGACTATTCCTTTAAGACGCAGATGCACAAACAGGAAGTGATCGGTAGTCATTCCACTCCAATCCAGCTGGTGGCAGTAATGCACCAAATTGTTGTTTGCCAAGTGCCATAAGACCACAAATAAGAAGAAGATGAGAAAACAGAAGAAGAGAGGTGGGAGCGTTCGTAACAAACTCAAAGCGATAGTCAAACCATTAAGCATGAAACTCAGTTATCCTAGAGGCTCCAATAAGAGAAAGAAGCAGCTTGCTTCAAAAAAGCTTTTATCTTCACTTCCGAAGTGACGTCGTTTTTCCATGTAAACATCAAAAGGAAGCAGAAAAGGAAATACTATGGAAAATGTTTAAAGGGAGGAAAACATAGACCAAAATGGAAAATAGAAGGAAAAAAAAGAAGGAAAAAGCACAGGGGCACTGACAGGAAGAAGAAAGCAGAGCAAATATTGAAGGCACTCAAAGGGAGAGTCAGGAAAAAGGAGGAGGACTAATAAAAAGTGAAAATAACTCATGTCAGAAGAGGGGAGAGTTTCGCTAATCCAGTTAAAGATAAGATTGTCGAAAATTTAGTGTAAGGGGGCCTGTGTTCGCCTTGGGCCTCCAAATGACTAAATCAGCTACTGTGTGTGACAAAAGCATCTTTCCATGGCTTTCTCTGAAATAAATCTTTGAGTCATTCTTAGTCTGACTGACCCAGGCCCCCACAATGCAGCTTTAAAATTGAGGCCAACCCGGAAGTAAGAAAAATTGCAGTTCCACCCTCATCCGCTGGGGACTGGTGTCAGAAGCGAGCAAATCCTCATTGACTCCCATCTTAAAAATACAAATTTCACAGCAGAATTAAACATGTTTACAGCCTGGTACCAGAACATGTTTTTTGTTTAAATGATCTAGTTTACACTCATGACAACTCTGAGGGGGGTGAATTTTTTCTCACTCTTCTATTTAAGTGTATTAAAAGCCTAAAATTCTGTATAATTAATGAGCATCAGACACACGTGACCACAGAGCTAGCTCCGTGGAAAGGCCTCAGTTGAGCCCGGTCTGACCTCTCACCTGAGGAAACTCTGCTAGGGTAGGCCTGCCTGGAGCCGACGCCCACAACAGCCTTCAGGATCCGAGATGTTCACAAACCCAGCCACTGGTGATTCAGCGGATGGGATGCACTCACTCACTCACTCACTCACTCACTCACTCACTCACTCACAGCCAGAGACGTGTGTGTGTGGGGGAAACCAGACATATCAGCACGGTCCTTTCTCCAAAAGTCAGCGTCCTCGATGCAGGAGAAGAATCCAAGCAGGAGGATGAAGTGGAGGAAAATGAAACTGAGGTTGTTACAGAAGGAGAGGCTGAGAAAGAAGCCCACGTTGAGCTTTCAGAAAGGTGAAAGAACCATCTAAACTCAGTTGGAAAGAAAATCCCAACCATACAGAAGTTTAAAGATCTGACACACCTGGGAGAATCTGTCACAACTCCAAAAGATAAAACCACTTGAGAAGGTTCTTGAGCTGGATGGATGGAGTTGTCTATAACCACTACAGTAAAAAGGTCAGGAGAACCTGTATGAGAGAGCACGAGGAGCGTGACCAGCTTTACCCACATATGAATTCAGAAAACATCTCTTCATCTTCATCACTTGCAGATGACAGCACACTTTTAGGACACGTTAATTCTAACAATGTGGTGAAGAAAGAGTGGTAGAAGCAGAAGAAGGAATTGGATTGATAAATTTAACTTGTTGCATAACACTTCCTTTAAATGTATCTAAACACTTTTTCGCTGCATTGACAGGATGGGGTATTTGCCCTGTCTGATGGCAATAAACAGAACAAAAGCATTTAGAAAAGAAGGGAAGATGGGGAGTTTCTGCCCTCCAGAGTCTGAACGCTGGTACTACAGTTGTATTAATTTTAGAATAGAACATTTTAGCCCCCTTATCTCCAGGACCAAGATTGAGAACTACTGCACTAAAGCATGATTCTCAGCAAAAAATACGGTTTCCAGAAAAGCTGTTGCTACCACCCTTCCTAACAAACACGTGACAACTCATTTTTCAGCCAGAACAGCAAACTCTGCTCTAAAAGATTGGTTTTAGGGTTATTTATTTTTGCCTAACTGGATGAAATAGCATGAATGTACATCAGACGCAGAAGAAAAGTTTAAAGCTTTAATGAAAATTATCTTGTAAGTTAATTTCTTCTTTAAAACTAAGAATAAACATAAAATACGTGTTTCAGTTTCTTTTCTTATAAATTCAAAAGGCAGCACAGACAAGTTAGTGGGACTGGGACTAACGCAGGTTCCACACAGAAGATCTAACTAACAGTTTATGTATTAACCACAGTGCAGCTTAATATTAGCCTGCACTAAAACACAACCAAGGTAATACATTTGTTTTTTATTGTTTACATTAAATAATCTTGATGTCATTTCCTAAAACCACCACTAGATGGTGCCAACAGACAGCCTTCTACATGAACCACTTCCTTTGTCTCATATGTACTTTATGCAGATTTCCTAACAAATGACAGTTTGTATTCTTTAAACAGTTTGTCAGTTTTGCAATAAAAAACAATCTTTGCTGCTTGTTTCATAAAATTTTTGCAGCGATGCATCAACAAATGTTTGGCACGTTTGCAAACGAGTTGCATGTAACAATCCCCTCTTTTTCTTCTGACCTCATGATTTTAGGTGCTGACTTTGCGCTGATGGATTGAGATATCTCAAAAAGTCAATTGAATGTTTGGTTTAAATTCTTTAGATCTAAAACTCTGTGGTAGTAAATCTGTTTTCAGACAATCTATTGTCCTTTCTTTTTCTGTTCTTTGGCTATATCTCATCTTTCCTCTTAAATAATTCCCATATGTATAGCAGTGTCCCTGGCTTCTGATGAACCAGCAACACACGGCGTCTTTGGGAACAGGCTGGACAGGCGGCAGAGTCATAGAATAATAAATGTAGCTGCATGCTGAGACCACAAAACAAAGATTAGAAACTATAATCGCAGGAAATATGCGTTTTATTACACCGAAACCACAGCGTTTTGTTTTCATGGATGGATGGTTGAGAAAATGAAGCAACATGACATAGAAAAACATTCTTGGGGGTTCTACACAACCATGAGTGAGTGGATATGATGTTATGGGTCAAAGGTGAACTTTTGTCTGCTATGAAAGCAGAAAGGCAATCATTATGAAGGGCAGTCCTGTCAAGTAATGTAGAAAAATGGCTTTCATAACAGATAATTGTTGATTTACTACATTTTACATGTGAATATCGCACTTGTGTTAACATTTTTTAGTAAAACTTAAAAACATAACGCGTTATACTCCACCTCGACCCATCATTCATGTGAAGGTACGCGACCTCTTTCTTTGAACACGATTTGGACCTCATAACTTCAGACCTGCGCTCTTCAGAGGAGCACTGAAACAAGAACCTTCTTGCATAAATCTAAATCATCAGTGAAAAGCCAGACCATTACCAGGAAGTAGACCATGGCGGTGTTTTACTCTTTCAAGCAATCGGTGATGGAAACTCAATCAAGGTGGCGTAAAAAGGTGGCTGCTACTTTTTCACCATCAGCACACACATGCAGGTACGTAGCAAGCGTAGGCTGAACGTCGTCGGTGCAGTTTTCTATCTTTAATTGGGACTTCCGATGCCTGCTTCCAATCACGGTCCAGGGTAGACACAGACAGGCCCACTGGCCAACCACAGTTGATCACACTTTACTTCACTTAAGGACAAGGGAAGAATTGATCCCACTCATTTACAGAAGTAGAAACTATTTGTGCCTGTGCTTGTGTGCAAAGGTTTTCATGCTGCAGGCGGTGAAACATGATAATGATCACAGGTGTGAAATGTTTTAAAGTTAAAAGTTTGGATACTTCTGTCACCTCTGTTCATCATGCAGCTTCTTCTACATTCATGCACACGTGAAACCATTTCTCAACCCAACTGGTGTTCCATCCATCAGCCCATTGTCTATACCAGCTTATCCATGCAGAGTCACGGGGGGCTGGTGCCTATCTCCAGCAATCTTCAGGCAAAAAGGCGGGACACACCTTGGACAGGTTGCCAATCCGTTGCAGCCGAGGATCTTTGGTAACATCTTTTATCATCTTTGTGCGCATGCCACAAAATGGCCTGCTATCAATCTGCGACGTACACTTTAAAAATCCTCAATATCTAAACACTTCAACGTCTAAAGACAGGAGGAAGTTTAGAGACAAGCTTAAAATCTGTATTGAAGAGAAAATCCAAGTTTTTAAAAGCCCGTATAATGGGTCCGATTCACCGGTGTTTTTTTCACAAATCAGCTGAGGAGACATTTATTCCTATTCAACAGAAAGCCCTGGACTCTTCACTCATGAAAAATTAAAGACTTACATATAGGGATGGACAATATATCGACATCGATTTCGGTGTTGGCCGATGTTAGTCATTTTTTAACATATCGGTATCGGTCCGATAAATACAACTGAGCCGAGATTAACAACCGATATTTGTTTCCATCTCGTCTCCATTTGTTTGCCTGTTTCAGACGGTGAGGGGGTGATGTGTAATTGTTTAGTCATGGGAACAGTGAATTAAATCATCTCAGAACCGTAAATGTGTGTGTTGTGTGTACATGATAACATCAAATCAGCTTTAATAATTTAATTCTATACAAAATCTGCTGAGTTTAGAAGCATTAATATCAGTATATCGGTATTGGCAAATATCGATTATTGGGCATAACAGTGATCTTGATTGTTAGGTATTGGTATCTGCCCCAAAATTTCATATCGGTGCGTCACTACTTACAAACTTCTGGAGGCCTACGATTCTTTTGTTTTAAGGAAAGTTGAGCCGAATTATCTCTTTGTTGTGCATGTCTCATTGAATGAATGGATGATGGAAGGAAAGACGATGTCTCCTCCAGTCTGTCGAGCTCATAAAGCTCGGTTTATGCTTGACGCATTTACTTTCCGCTTGGTGATGCGGCTCGCGGATGGAACGTGCTTCACAACTCGCAGCGTTTATGGTTCACGCGGCTTGTCTCTGCGGTGAGCCAATATTCTCCCAAACTGTAGGGGGCAGCATGGAGCTCTACGGCATGCATCCAACACTACACCATAGTAGAAGTAAAAATTACTGTTGTTTACAACATGGCTTTCCAGCATTTTCTAACAGCGTCCTCGTCTTTTCCGACAGTGCGAGCTATTTCTCTCCAAGAATTATTAACAACATGTTGATCACGGTGATCTCTGAGAGGTGAATCATACAAATGTCTGTATTTACAAACCTCTGCCACACTAGTTCTTGCCAGTCCGCCATGTTTTTCTGCGTCCGACCATCCGCGTGGTTGGAAAATTTCCTAGGTGCGCGGTGCGGAAATTTTGGGCCGTGCGGAGGGGCGTGGTTGTTAAAATGACGCAATTTAGCCGCGCGCAGCCGTGCGGACCTCGCGGACGCGTCAAGCATAAACCAACCTTAAGTCTTCATTAGTCAGCGTCCTTATTTATTTCTTTATTTATTATTTTTATGATCGCGGATTGAGACACCTGGATCAAAACATGAAAGCAACATGACTCCATGGATTTAAAAATACACAAAGATGAATGTTTTTAAAAACATCTTCTCTAATTAACAAATACTTACAAGGACTTACCATGAGCTAAATGAGCCTCACTGTCCGGGTTGCTTCCTATCATCTCTTTCATATTTTGCTGTCGTTTACGGAGGATACTCCAATAAAACTTTTCATCAAGCCTCCCACGGGCCGAACAATCAACCACCCAGCAAGTATGATCCATCTGCTTCGCTAAATCCTCCTCCAAACATGCAGAACAACCAAATTATTGGCAAAATGCATTGATTCTTGCCACACACTATCGTGATGCAAGAAACACAAACACTGACATCACAAAAGATCCTCCTACTGTTAAAGGTGATTCCCGTCTTGATGACTGAAGATTTGTTTGCTTTACTTTTAAAACAAATTCGGCAAATCCGTGTTTCTAATTTCTTGCTTTTACATTTGCATTATTTAATCACTTCAGGGATTTTGCTGTAAGGTTTGATTAAATTGTACACTTACTCATTTCATTGACATCATGTTGCTACAGCAAAATACAATAACCCGTTTGATGTTCACATTAAGAAAATGCATTGAAAAGCTTCAAATTAGCACTTTTTCATTTGTACAGCCACTGATTTTCTAAATGTTTTTTTCTCCAGATATGTTCTGAGCATAGATTTATGATAATGAATTATGAAAGGATGCTTTTATAATGATTATTTATTTCTTTAAAACCCTACATCTCCAGAACAGTTGTTCTGCAAAGTTTAGGGACACTCAAAATGATCTACTTCGAGAAGCCCATAAAATAAATATCAAATAAACATTTTTTGAGTAAAGGAGCATAGCTAGTTAGCAACACTAACAAAAACAGATGCCATTGTTAAAAAGGAGGTTTTCCAGAACAACTACAGCTCATTTTCCTGTGATATCTGAGCCTAATCTGACATCTACACCTGCTGTTCCATCTTTGCTCGATGATTAAATCCTGGCAGTACCATCTTCTGCTCAGAACTCCTCTGTTCTGCTGGGCTTCTCCTCACCTGGAACCAATCTGTAACACAATCAAAGTGTCCCAACATGAAAGCCCAGCTCGTTTCTTTGATAGTCTGTTTCTCCCCATGCTTGCTTCTCTTTCTTCTCCCCAGTTTCTCTGACAGGAAAGTCTGGAAAAAATGGAGCTTAAAATAGAGACTCAGTCACTAATGATTATGCAAATGAACTTGAAACAATTCACTGGCGCTCTGCTTTTGCAGAAAACAGAATGGCCCCCTTTGTCTTTGAGGGTGTTGTGAAAAAAAGTCGGAACTGAGAGATCTGTTTGTGGTCTGTTTGTGGACTGAGAACACTCATGTTAGGGGTTTGGGGAATCTGAGGTGATAGGATTCAAGGACAAACAACCATTCAACTATGAGATGCAAATCTGGAGTTTTATTTCAAAACGGAATATTCAAATAACAAAAAAAGACGTTTTACTTGTGGAAATATGGAAACAATACAGTCGTGTTTCGTTCCACAGGGCCTTTTCTGTCTCCTTTTGTTTCTGGATTGCATTAATTTATCCAAAGTAATGACTGCAGCTTCTGGTTGAGTTACAGTTTGCAGGCTGTCCATCGTTCATCCCTCTCACCTTCAGAATAATCACAGGGTGATTAAACTCTAATAGCAGCCTTTTGAGAAGTCCAGGGGGGATTTACTCCTGAGTCAACATGCCAGACCCCATTTCCTCTTCACTCACAGCTGCCTCTCAACACCCCAGCAGCTCCAGCCACGCTGGAGCTCCACGTGGAACTTGACAAAACCCTGGAAGTGACCCTGCATAATGTCTTAGATCCACACGAGAGCTTGCCCGTAAATGTTGTTTCCATCAAAGGACAAGTGATTAGCTCAGTTTAGCAAAATGTTAGTGTTTGAAAGTGCAGCACAAAAGAAACATCAGAAAATCACAATGAATCCCAGAATATCAAACCCCTGTCCATGTGTACAGACAACCTAATTTATGGGATTTTTAGCTCAATAACCAAAGAGAAAAGAACAGAAGCAGAAAACTGAGAACTTATCAAAAAGATAAAAACCTGCATAAAATGTTGCCTTTAAATCTCTGAGTCGCTTAAGAACTCCAACAAGTCATTTTCAAAATCAAACCAAAGGTTTTGAACACTAAATATCAACACATCAACATCAATACATGTGTTCTGTACAGAGTATTTTTGTTCCCTTATTTGATTGTATTTTGCTTTCAATCAGTTAGAAATTCTTCCAGTGTGATAAAGTGATCTTGAACAATATTCTGAACCTGCAGGAGCTGGCCATAAAATGAGAATATCATGACAAAGTTGATTTTTTTCGGTAATTTCATTCAAAAAGTGAAACTTGTATATTAGATTCATTCATGACACACAGACCAATCTATTTAAATTGTTTATTTATTTTAATTTTGATGATTATAACTGACAACTAATTAAACTCCCAAATTCAGTATCTTAAAATATTAGAATATTGTGAAAAGGTTCAATATTGAAGACTCCTGGTTCCACAGTCTAATCAGCTAATTAACTAAAAACACCTGCAAAAGCCTTTAAATGGTCTCTCAGTCTAGTGCTGTAGGCTACACAATCACGGGGAAGACTGCTGAACTGACATGTGTCCTAAAGACGACCATTGACACTTTGCACAAGGAAGGAGATTACAACAGGTAATTGCCAAAGAAGCTGGCTCTTCACAGAACTCTGTGTCCAAGCACGTTAATAAAGATGTGAAGGGAAGGACAAGATGTGGTAAAAAAAAAGTGTACAAGCAAAGAGATAACCAGGAGAGGATTGTGAAACAAAACTCATTCAAAAATATGGGGGAGATTTACAAAGGGTGGAATGCAGCTGGAGTCAGTGCTTCAAGAACCACTAAGGACAGATGTGTGGCCTAATCCGTGGGAAGGATGCTTGTAAGAGTGCATTTTGAGGTCGATGACATCACAGTGCAGCGACGAGTACTGTCCGAGTTCCAAGAATACTCATTCTTGCGTCCTCAAATGTGTCCTCGCTCTGCCCACATTTCGAGGACGGGTCTGTTGTATCGTCACAGAACAAGGCTATCCCAGCATGCTTTGCACGCTGGCTGTGGATTTTCAACAGGAAAAGAAAATGGGGAGAGCTACAAAGTTTTAAACGTAAGTTTGTTAAAAACTAGCCGTAGAAACCTAAAAAGCTTAGAGCGGTTCTATTTATCGACATTTTTCGTTTGTATATTTGTTTTTTTAAATTATGTTTTAGGCAGAAATCAGCCAGAACGAGTTTGTTTCACAGGTCCCAGTTATTCCCGTTGGTGTGTGTGTGTGTGTGTGTGTGTGTGTGTGTGTGTGTGTGTGTGTGTGTGTGTGTGTGTGTGTGTGTGTGTGTGTGTGTGTGTGTGTGTGTGTGTGTGTGTGTGGCGAATTAAACTTGTCATTTGTTTTAAGGACAACAAAGCAAAGAAGCATTTTTTTAAGCTTAGAGGTGAAGAGTGAAGCTGTTTACACACACAACCACAGTAGTTCTTCTGTGTTCTGTTGTGAAAAGTAGTTTTACATTCAGGGATTTACACAGCTGACATGTTTTAATGAAGTAAAAATAGTTTGTGTGAAGAATATATTTTTATCTTCTCATGTGGATAAATGTAAAAATGTGTTTACTGCCTTTTGTCACCTGTGATCTCTGATTTTCTCTGTAGGACTGCTGGTGTCCAGGGTCAGAAGAGGCTTTACCTGGTGGTCCTCCTGGGAGAGAGGCCTTCTACTGTTATTATGTTAATGTTATTTAGCTGTTTGATATTTGAACACGTTTATTAAAACAAATACTAACTGATAACTCTTTCTGGTCATTGATTTTATCACCAGTTTTATTATTACAGATGTTTTTGAACATGTTACATGAACAGAAAATGAAAAGATGGTAAGGAGACAAGATTATTTATAATACCTTACAATTATTTACAGATCAAAACCAGTATGGACCAGTTATGTATGGTTAAAGCAGGATTAACCTGAGTGACTCTTCCTGGATCATTTATTTAAACTGAGTGAGCAGGAAGTCTTTAACAGTGTAGCTGGATCTGCTGCAGGAGGATCCAGTCGTGGATGGAGGGCTGGAGCAGACCCGTGGCTGGACGTTTCTGGCCAGAGGAACATCATACAGGACGGTCTGCAGAGAGCTTTGGGACGCTTCCTCTCACTGTCCACGCCATCGTCCATCTACAGGGCCTGCTGAGCTGGCTCAGACGACGGCTGTTACATCTCTAAGATGTATTCAGGAATACGAAATGAGGAGATGGTTTATGGATCCACTGGTATAACAATTGTGACTCTTCAGCAAAAAAAAAAAAAAAAAACCGCAGTGTTGTTTTTAATAGAGTGTCAAGTTCTTTGTCCCTTTGTTCCCCAGCCCCTCCAGGTTCTCCTTTTGTGTTTCATAGCACCCTCATGTGTCCTTTGTCTGCATCTCATTCATGTGTCTCTTTGTGTTCCTCATTTGTCCCCTGGTCTTCAGCCTTCCAAATATCTCTCTCAGGTCATGTGTTCCTTTAGTCTTCTCCAGTCATCCCTCTGCAGTGTTTATAGTTTCAGCTTTTCATTTCATTAGTCTCTTTTATATGTTTTGTCCCACCAGTCTTTGTAGTTCTCCTTTCCTTTAGAAAATTAGTTATATGGTTGCTTTTCTTGTTTTTAGGTTTTTTCTTAGGTCATGTGAGTTCCCTCCCTGATTAAGTATTGCTTTCACCTGGTCCTCTACCCACACACCTGCAGCTCATCTGCCTCCCATCATGCCCCAGTTTATTTAAGCCCAGTCTTGTCTCAGTGTCTTGTCGGTCCATTGTCGTTGTCAGTGTTGTTTTGTCCGTCTCGAGTGTTCGCCTGATCTTGCTCATGAAAGAGCTTCTGTTTTGCCTTTTGCCAGCGTTTGCCTTTGGATATATGCCCAGCCTCCTAAAATAAAAGGAGTTTTACTTCATATCCACTTCTGCCTCGTGTCATCCTGGGTTACTGCTTTTTGGGTCCAAACAGTAGTGGTGGTTTGCTGGTCCCTCCTGCAGGACAGAGCACCGCTGACCTCCTCCACACACATCTTCCTCAGGCTCATCCTCCAGGCCCACAACTTCACCAGCACAGAGGCAGATGTGCAGAATAGTGCATGCTGACCTGTAATAGATTAAAAAAGAGTTTTTTTAATTGAAAAATGTAAAACAAACCTATAACCTGCAGTACACTGGTTCTGTTCAGTTTAAAGATAAGCAGCAATGAATAGTTAAATAAAAACTACAGTGAATTTACATTTTTAAGGCCGATCTAATCATCATTAGGCTTAAGTTGAATAAACAAATGCACATTGAAAACTCTTCAATGCTATTTTATTAAAAATCCTGTTTTCTAAAGCATTTTACCCCATTTTGATGCAAAATAAGAAGTTCTAAAGTCCAATTTACATTAGAAAACATCCTACTGCATTCAACATTTATAATGCATTTGGTTTGTATTTATTACCTACACAATAATACTCTGTAGTAATGTGTTGTGTACATTTATCCAGTTCTGTAGCTTAAAACATACATGAAACCATCTAAAGTTAACATGTAAGCCCTGAAAACTTCAAGAATTACCAAATTACTTTACCTGAAAACGGTTGTGAACAAAAGCTTCTGATGGATGTGAAGCTGCTGTAGCTCCTTAATATTCCTGCTCGATTTTTGCTAGCTTTAACATTTTTCCTTTGTGTGTAGCTGCTGCCACGGCTGTGACGGGACCTACGGGCAACCGTAGAGGCGAAGGCTAGACTGTCCAAATTCAGAGCCACTGGGTTCCGGGCTTAGCGGTCTAGCAAGGACCCGGCCTTGTGTCTCCTTTACTGAAAGGTGGTGACCCAGGACCCGGCCTTGCTAGACCGGCGAGGACCCGTACTCATACGCATCCTGCTTGTGGATTCGTACACCCATGGTTTCAGCTGTTGCATTCCTTGTTTATAGCCTCTCTTGAACAGGAGACAGCATCAGAAGCATCTCGCCTGGACTAAAGACACAAACGACTGGACTGCTCAAAGTTATGTTCTCTGAAGAATGTACATTTTGTGTTTCCTTTGGAAATCAAGGTCCCAGAGTCTCCAAGGCAGGTCTAACACAGCTATATACCAGGAGATTGTAGAGCTTTTCATGCTTCCTGCTGCTGACCAACTTGGCCTGCAAACTGGCCTGGCCTTAACCCCGTAGAAAATCTATTGGACATTTTGTAGAGGAAGATGCAATACGCCAGACCCTAACAACAATTAAGAAGAACTGAAGGCCAAATTGGAGCAACATGGGGTCTCATGACACCTGAGCAATGCCACAGGCTGATCGACTCCATGCCTCGCTGCAGTGCTACAGTAATCCCGGCCGAAGGAACCCCAACTAAATACTGAATGCTGTACATGCTCATACTTTTCATTATCATGTTTTTTAATTTGCCCAACATTTCTAAATTGTTTATTTATTTACATTTTTTGCATTGGCCTTAATTATATTATCAAATTCTGAGAAACTGAATTTGAGCTTTTCATTAATTGTCAGTTATAATCAAATCATCATCTTTCCCCTCTTGGACTATCTTTAGGCAACTAAAAAAATAAATGTACTACTGTCATCAAAAAGGCAAAATCAGACTATTCCTTATCAGTCAAAAATGAGAACCTAAATAATCCACAGTAAATTTGGAACGTGATTAAGTCTTTATCAGTCAACTTAACTTCTCATGTTCTTCCAAACTTTGTCCTAAACGACTGTCTCAGTTTGTGATAAAACTGAGGTTTTAAACAGTTTTAACAAACATTTTATCTCATCTGGTTCAGTGTCTACTTCTACTGAAACACCTCATGGGTCCCCCTGCACAGATACCCAAATGACCCCTGGTGCCTCTTTTAACTTTGTTCTCTTTAATGTAGAGCAAGTACATAAAATTATTAGAACTCTATATTCCAGAAAACATCTGGTCCAGACATGATGGAACCTTATTTTTTGAAAATGGCAGCTGATTTCATAGCAGAGCCTCTTACAGTTCTTTTTAACCTTTCTATCAAAAACAAACAAATCCCATCAGTTTGGAAGTCTGCTTTTGTGTCTCCTTTACTGAAAGGTGGTGACCCAGCTCTATTAACAAATTACAGACCAATATCTAATCTGTGTGTCCTGGCAAAACTTGTAAGTGAGCAATTGCTTTTTATATTCAAACAGCCTTCTCCCAAGTCTGCAATCAGGTTTCACAAAACAGCACAGCACCATCACTGCAGCTACAAAGATGATTAATGACATACTTGTTGCTCTTGATAAAAAGCAGTACTGTGCTTCACTTTTTATTGATCTGTCAAAAGCCTTTGACACTCTAGACCATGCTGTTTTAAAACAAAAGCGTATCTGTTTGGGATTGTCTGAACATGCAGTCTCAAGTGATCGGTTGTCTTCTGAATTGTTGAGTGTCCACACGGGAGTACCACAGGGTTCAGTTTTGGGAACCCTCTTGTTCATTATGTATATTAATGAAACAGGACAAAATGTGTCTGATGCTAATATGCACTTTTATGCTGATGACACAATCATTTACATTTTGGAACATCCCTCACAAAAGCTGTTGAATTCTTACAGAACGCTTTTAATGAGGTCCAACGAACACTTCTGCAGTTAAAATTGGTCCTAAGCTAGTGTTGTTTTCTAACTCTAACAAAAGAGCTCTAAGTATGCCCTCAGTGACTGTTGAGGGAAATATCATAGAGGTGGTCCACACATACAAACATCTTGATGTCTGGCTCAATGGTTCCCTCCCCTTCAAGCCCCATAAAGATGATCTTGTGAAGAAACTCAAACTCAGACTGGGTTTCTTTTTGCAAAATAAACTGTACTTTTCTTTTGAGGTCAAAAGACGACTAGTTACTGCAACAATTCTGTCTATTCTAGATTATGGAGACCTTTTGTATATGAATGCCTCAGCACAGTGTCTTGGTAAGACTGATGTGGTTTATCATGCATCGCTGAGGTTTTTTACTAACTGTAGACCACTGACCCATCATTGTGAATTGTATTCTTGAGTAGGATGGCCTTCTTTGTCCACCAGGAGGTTGGGGCATTGGTAAACTTTCATTTATAAGGCCATGCTTGGATTACTACAACTACATCTGTAATTTAATCTCAAGGAGAAGTGCAACTTCTCACAGTCTACGTGCAAATGATCTATTGTTACATTGTGTTCCCTTTGCTTGCACAGAACTGGGCAAAATGGCGTTCGTTCACTCTGCTCCTTCTGCATGGAACAGGTTGCAGGAAAACTGAATCGAGTTTATCTCCTTGAATACATTTAAAACCAGACTGAGAGCCATTGAGACGGATTCCCTGTGCTGTAACTGCCTTCTGTAATTTTGTACATAACATGTCTGTGTAACTGAAAAAATTGTAACTGTAACTTTTGCTGCTTCTTGGCCAGGACTCCCTTGAAAATGAGGTTTTTAATCTCAATGGGACCTTCCTGGTTAAATAAAAAAATAATAAATAAACAAACAAATAAATAAATAAACATTAAAAGAAATAAACATGTGAACTACATCAGTCTGTGTTTAAAGAATGAATCTAATACACAAGTTTCACTTTTTGAGTAGATTTACTGAAATAAGTCAACTTTGTATTCTAATTTTATGACCAGCACCTGTATTTAAGGCTTTCTCGTGACTTTAGATTTAGATTTAGTGACCCTTTTTTAGTGATTTATTTTTCAGCCATTTAAAGTTAGGGTCCATAGTGTGACATCAAACAGAGGAGTAGGAGATTTGGACATATGATTGGCTATGGCTCCCTCCCCATCATCCCTTCTGGAAGGAGCTGAACACCATGTCTCATACGGAAGGAAAGCGAAGTCAGCAGAGAGAGCTGAAATAAAAGTCAGATGTTGCATAAGGTTGAACACTACATGAATCACTTTGCTCCAGTACACAGAAGATAAATCTTTTTTTTTTTTGTTCCTTTCCACCTTCTACAGCTAGTTTGTTTGTCAGAAATCCTGTTATTTTCTCAGAGGGCACCATCTAGAGGCTGAAAAGTGTATTGCACCTTTAAGCCTCTCTCCCAACCTTCATGATTACGGCCGGAAGCAACACCTCTCGTTCACAAACGCGCATCTCTGGACAGCCAACAGAGCTAAAACACATGGTTTTACATTTATTATTCACATGTTATGCTGTTTATTCATAGATATGTTTTCTAAACACTTACTGCTTCAGTCAAGGTACATCCTAAAACGATCATGCTCGCTCTGTGATTGACGTCTGTATGTGAGTGCATGTCTAACACTATTGGCTGATGCAGACCAGTGCTCAGTTATAATTGCATGGGGCTTTATGGGATGGGGATGGGCTTAGCAAATACAATTATCTATTGCCTACAATATGTCACAATACAGAGTAAGACTATCACTTTTACAGATTACTAAAAAAACATCATTCTTGAAAGGGGGAACACTCTGGATTGCAGCATTAATTCAATGCAGGTCCAGTTAGCATTCAAACTAGTGCCATGTTAGCCTATGGAAAACATGGCATACAACAATTTTCTGCACTATATTGTTTTTTCTTTGATTACATTTTTGTTTACAATGCTCTAAAATACAATGAATGATTTAGTATTTAACTGCCCAAAAGAAACTGCCACATCTTCATCAGTTTTGAGTCCTTGTAGATCACAAAGCTCCCTCCATCTTTCAAAAGCGTCTTCATTTTTTTGATTGGTCCAGTGTAGACATCTGTCTTCTTGACTGTTGTAAACGTCTCACCGCAAGTTTTGCAGAAAGACTTTCAAACTGTGTAAAATTGTCTTTGATAAGTAGAAGGCAGCTGATGAATCTGTACCTTTGATACTTTTTTTGATTGTTCCATTTCAAACATCTGGCTTCCTCCCGTGTAACCTCCCAGGCTCTCTGGGGACTGGGGTGCATTCTCATTGATTGACAGCTCCGTCTTGAGAACATACGACGCTGTTGGCCAACACTCTAGGCTTGGGACCGATAATGGCCCGAATCTTCTTTTATTACAGACTTGACTTTCAGATACTGGTCTTCCATTAGTTTACTTTATCTTTAGTCATCTTTAGTGAACTGAAAAAGAGATATAAAAAAAACAAAGTCCAAAGAAAAACTTTTCCAGAAACATCTGATTGATCATGATCATTTCATTAGATTACAGAAAGATTACAATAGAACATCTAAAACTGAATTGTTTTAGGCAGGGAGGTGTGATTACTCACTCCTGATGGGTGAGCTGCTTTACAGGCATGAGTAATAAGCTGTTCCTTTATGTCTACCTAACGTAGACATAAATGAACAAGAGGGAAGACAAAACAAAACACTAAGACCCAGTCATCAGGCCAAGGATAAAAGAACTTTTGCACAGTACTTAATTTTTAAGTTGGTGTCTGTAGTAAAAGAGCAATGGTATCACAGTCATTTGGGATTTTCATCTCTATTGAACCCATTTGTGAAGTTGCCCAATTGCTGAAATTTTATTGTGAGGTTGGACTTTTACATCACAGAGCTCGATTCATCACGGTGCTTTCCCCGAGGTAAAGATGAGCAAGGAGATGTTCGTCATGTCGCTAACATCTTGTTTTGCAGCTTCCCACGAACAACAACACACCATCGTATGAGACGGTTTGGACAATGTGAGCTTCTCCTCCATGTGACTTTAATTGAGTGATTAGATGTAATTTAATAAGCAATCGAAGGGCAGTGCGCGTGAGTGTGAGGCGTAAAGCAAAAGAGCACTGGTGAGAGGCTTCTTTGTCTGTGACCCTCTATCGTTCCTGCTACCTTTCAGCATAAATCATACGGGCTGATCGGCCTCTGGCCAGCCCCTCTCTGGACCCCTCCACTCTAATTCACTGGCCACCACTTACAGGAGCCACACAATTTATAGGTTTGGAGCCTGAGCTTGCCATGTCTTGTGATTTCCACGTGAGTCACGTAGACAGGAATAGACTACAAAAAAGCCTTCAGATTAATCTTATTGTCCTTTGAGCAGCAATCCATCAAACTTTAGTCCTTTTTACAATCTGATTAGGAGTTTTAATGAAGAAATTGAAAAGCTTTGAATTTCAACACATCAGTGATACAGAATTGTGAAATGGCACAAACTAGTGACCCGGTCTATAACACCCCCACATGTGTTCATTCATACAGCTGTTTACTGCCAGTCTGCATGAGCTCATGTAGATTTGGCTGTGAAATGACTGGCATGATAATAAAGAAAATCTCCCGTTCCCAAACATTTGCTATGAAGCAACTAAATAGTTTCATAAATTATGGCAACACTGCTAATTCTCTGAGTAAATCAAAGACTTCACAGGAACTG
Organism: Nothobranchius furzeri; assembly: GCF_043380555.1. Lineage (NCBI taxonomy): Eukaryota > Metazoa > Chordata > Actinopteri > Cyprinodontiformes > Nothobranchiidae > Nothobranchius > Nothobranchius furzeri. The sequence goes on along the minus strand of NC_091744.1, from coordinate 63,626,349 downwards.
ATGACTGTAAGTTACAGTTAAATACTGAACTGAGTGAACATTCAAAGTTCTCAGTTGGATTAGAAAAAGTCAAGCTCGATTATGACAGATAATTAAACGCTCATTTCAGATAAAGGTTTGTAGAAATGTCAGAAGGTTATTGCCACCCGTACTGATGGAAGCAAGTTTCTCATCCAGCATGTGTTTTTAATTCTTCATCAGCTCGAACGCCAGGTGTCACATGGTTAAAGACAGATGGCACCCTCTTGTTGTGTGGCAGCGAATCCCCCAGATTTACAACAAAACCCTGCTGCACCCAGAGAACCCAATCCTGCAGAGCAGCCCCGTTCTGTAGAGATCTATTTATTATTTTATCAGTCTGGTGCTGCAGAGAGGATGCAGTGCAATGAAGAGCAATGCAGTCTCTAAGCAATGAGAGAAAAAAAATGATCTTCCCTAAATATTAAAGCATTTTTTTTATGTTCACACACATTATTGACAAACTGCAACCATTAAAGTCGTTTTACTAAATGAGCTCTTCACCAGTTTCAGGCAAAAAATACTTTAGCTAAAAATGCTAAAAACTGCTAATTCATTAAATATAAATGTGATAAAAATGTAAGTTTCAGCAGCTTTTCAGTTTCTTTTAGAATATGCAAAGAATTTTCACTATAACACAAAAGTACTGGTAAAATGTTTTGATCTGCACCGTTTTCTGTAAATATAATCATCCCATACCAACAACATCCTTCTACTTTTTGCAAAAATTTACATGTTATCTTAATTTTAAAACCTAACAGTAGAAATAAATATTAGATTTATCCATCTATACATCCACCGACATCCGCTTATCCGGCGTCAGGTCATGGGGGTAGGAGCCCAAGCAGAGAGGCTATTCCAAGTTGTTCCCTGGCTAGCTGAGCTAGTCCCTCCGGCATGTCCTGGTTAGACGTACTCTGTAAACATCACCAGAGAAGCCTCCAGAAAGCATCCTAACCAGATGCCCGAGCCACCTCAACTGAGTCCGTTCGATGTGTTGGAGCAACGGATCTACTCTGAGTCCCTCTTGGATGGAGCTACTCACCCTTTCTTTAAGGAAGAGCCCAGAGACCCTGCAAAGAACTAACAACCTGTATCAAGGGGCCTGGTAACCCATTATCCAGGTATACACCCCCCACAGGGCCACCCATGGTACATGGTGGACCGCCTATTCAAAATCCACAAAACACATGTACATTGGTTGGGCAACCCCCCCGCCCCCCCACCCCCCACCCCCCCAGGGTAAAGAGCTGGTCCAGTGCTCCACGGAAAGGACGAAAACCACATTACTTCTTCTGAATCCAAGGTTTGACCCTTCTCTCCAGAACCCCTGAATGGATCTTACCACCAAAGGTCAGAAGTGCCACCACCCCATCTGTCAATCCAGTGGAACTGCCTCCGATGTCCATGCAATATTGCAGAGCTGCGTCAGCCAACACAACCCCACAACATCCAGAGCCTTAAGGAACTTTGGGCGAGATCTCATCAACTCCTGGGGCCTTGCCACCAAGAAGCTTTTTGACCAACTTAGTGACCTAAGCACTAGAGATTGGAGAGCCGAACCCAAAGTCTCCAGACTCCACTTCCTCACTGGACGATGTGCCGGTGGGATTGAGGAGGTCTTCGAAATACTCCGCCCACTGATTTACAACACCATCCCCGCTATAAACAATGTCAGTAGTGCACTGCTTTCATCTCCTGAGGTGTCGGATAGTGGACCAGAATCTCCTTGAAACTGTACAGAAATCATGCTACCTGCTCTCACCAAATGCCTCCCACACGCAGGTTTTTGCCTCTGTGACCACCCGAGCCACGTTCAGCTTGGACTGCTGGTAACTATAAACAGTCTCTGGAGTCCCACAGATCCAAAGGACTGGATAAGACTTTTTCTTCAGCCTGACAGCATTCCTGACCACCAGTGTCCACCGATGGGTTTTGGGCTTGCAGCCACCGACCACCCTGCAGTCAGAGCTCCAGTCAGCCAACTCAGCAATGGAGGCACGGAACATGGCCCACTCAGACTTCGGACTGCCTGTAGTTCCCCTGTTAGATCCTCCGCGTCCGCCAGGATGCGTTCAAAATTCTGTTGGAGGTGGGATTTGACGCTACTTCTGACAGGAGACTCTGCCAGACTTTTCCAGCAGACCATCACAATATGTTTAGGCCTTCCAGGCCTGACCAGCATCTTCCCCCACCATGGATGCCAACTCATCACCAGGTAGTGGTCAGTTGAAAGCTCTGCCCCTCTTTTCATCCAAGTGTCCAAGACATGCGGCCGTTCATGTGGACAATCCACGACGAGCACAGAAGTCCAATAACAAACCACCACTCAGATTCAGATCAGGGGGGCTGTTCATCCCAACCACACCTCTCCAGGTCTCACTGTCATTGCCCACATGAGCATTGAATTTCCCTCGGAGAATGAGGGATTTACCAGAGAGAGGAGTACAAAAAGGGTGAGTAGTCTGACCTGCAGTTTGGTGCGTAAACACAAACAACAATCAGGGCCCATCCCCCCACTCGTAGGTGGAGGGGGCTACCGTCTTAGTCACTGAGGTAAACCTCAACATGAAGGACAACAAGTATGCTCCCACCTTGCTTGGTGCCTCTCTGTGGTGACAACTCCTCAAGTCCAATCCCTCTCAAGGAGACTGGTTCCGGAACCAGAGCCATGCGTTGAGGCGAGTTTGTCTACATCTAGCTGGAACCTCTCAACTTCACACCCAAACTCAGAATCTTTCCCCTTCAGAGAGATGCCATTCCAGGTACAGAGTGTCATGTTTGAGGGTAGCTTTTTGACCCATGACAAGAAGAATCACCACGGGAGACAAAAGTTAAGTAAAACAATGTTATTTATCATGTTTGGTTGAGGTGAAGGTGGAGATCCGGGTTTGGAGGTTTCGATATGGTCTGAGAGGGAAACAGACATGAGTATCTTGAAGTTAATTGTAAAGGAAAAACAAAGGAAGTGGAGGATTATGGTTTCCAGGATGTTTTAGAGCTAGGAGGAGGGCAAGTCAGGTCTGGCTGAGCAGGATGATCGAGAGACTGAGACTGGGAGCTGAGCACAGAGGATTTGGAATCCAGGTGGTTTCAGGCGGGCAGGTGAGCGGCGGAGAGCAGACGGTCAGGGGCAATCGACATGGCTGAAGGCAGGAGTTTGATCCAAGGTGTATTGTAGAATGATGTTCTTAGCAGACGAGAGGAACCCAAGACTGAGTAATCATCAGGCACTGGTGAGTTGTCACGCCGCTCCTTAAATCCCCTGACCACTGATGAGTCGATCAGCAACAGCTGAGCCCTCCAGGACACGCCCACGTGCAGAAAAGGCTCAGATCCCAAAATCAGGGGTTAGCTCAGCACAGGCCATGACACAGAGAGCTAACTTCTGTAGCCAAGGATCAGGATGCCAAGATCCTGGCCTTAGGCTACAATCCATCACGCAATGCACCCGAGGCCTTTGGCCCCTCCCCCCAGCGGTAAGTCTCATCTTCTGGTTATGCCTGGCCGGATTCCTCAAGTAAAAGCCAAGCCACCAGTCACTCGCCAGCATGCCCCACCTCCAGGTCTGGCTCCAAAGGGGGGCACCGGTGACCCGCGTCTGTGCAAGAGAACGCTGTTTCCATTGATATTATTCATCAAAAGAGGTCTTTGGGCAGTAGTATGTCTGATCTCTCACCTAGGACCTGTTTGCCATGGGTGACCCTACCAGAGGCATAAAGCCTCAGTCAACTTCGTTCCTATCAATGGGACACTCAAACCCCTCCGCAACAAAGTGGCAGCCCAGGGTTGACAAGTCAGAAAAAGCTGTGAGACGCTTTTGTCATTTCAATATGATCATCATCTCTGCAGTGAGAAAGGACTTCCTGTAGGGATCCCCATGTTAAATTGGCAGATATTGCGCAAAAATGTCACGTTATAGTAACTGGAAGTTGTTTATAACACATATGTCTTGTGCTGACAAATTGCATGAAGTCTTAGAACGTCAGATCTTAATTTGAAACAAAGTTCAGCAGCAACACCCTGCAAACAAGAAAACAAATAGAGATGGTAAATAATGTGTCACGTTTGCACATTTCCCGCTATGTATTTTACAAACAGTAAATGCACGAATTGGCTGTAAATGATAGAATTTCACTAGCGTAAGAAACCAAATCACACAGGATTTTTTTCTCTATGATGAAGTTATACTTGTAGAGCTCTATTCACTCTTCAGATTTCTTAAGAGACCTTCAAACCATGAGCAACTAATCAAAGCAACTCAACAGACAGGGCTTTGTTCAAAGTGGCACCCAGCGGATGTTTCATTACAGAAAGGGCGACACTAGTCAGGCCATGAACTAACATTGTCCCGTGGTGCTTCTGCAGGAACGAGCGGGACTCTGAGTCTCTGCAGCTGTTTGAAAAGAGGACAAGGCAGCTGCTCAACAAGCGTCCTCTGGAATTAAGCGAAGGGAGCATGACTCTGATTAGATGCCATGTGAAAGAGCATCTTTCTCGTCTCAGAAAGAACATTCCTGACAATTAGGAGGATGAGTACATCTCTGTTTGTCTCTGTGGCGACCCTTTCTGTCGGGTCAGGCAGAGACTACCTGGGAGATGCAAAAAACCATGGAGCTCCAGATTTAACAAATACAAGGTTTAGACACAAAGTCATCGATAAAGCTGGTTAAAAATAATAAGGCTGCAACAATCACAGCGAAACCGTCCATATTCTTCACTCTGATCTTGAAAGATTAGAAACAGAGAAAGAAACATTTAGTTCTTTTTTTTTGTTTTTGTTTTCCTCATGTTTTTCGAGCAGATTCACACTGATGTGGAGTTAGTAAGCTTATGCTCAGCTGGAGATCCAACAAAGAGAATAAACAGGAACATCACTGGGGCTCTGTCTTTTATGGTGCAACCACAAAACCAGATCCGGACATTACTTCCTGCGATGCTGAGCTTCCCAAAGTACCAAACTCTGAAACTACAAGAAAAAAAAGAGTCACAGTGAGAATGAACAATGAAATGTCAACCTTGAGGCTCCTCCAACACAACAGGAGGTGGGTTTGTGGTGAGTTAAAGGCAGAAAAATGTCAGAAAATCAACATGATTTCTTTATGCTACATTAGAACAACAAATCTTCTGTCCAGACAAACAAACACCGAGACCTCCTAGAGGCAGCATCAGTCATACATGTGTTCACCACTGCTCTTCGGGTTGGTGTCCAGATCACTGCTGCTGCCCCTCTATCTTCACAACAATCTTTGCAGGTTTATGAAACAGGAAACTTTGTGCAGATGTTCATGAACATTAAAGAAGTGTTCGCAAGTATCTTGATAGAGCCCAAACTTTTCTTCTCACACCAAGATGACATCGATCATGACTATCTATAGCCTCTCTGTTAGAATTTTTTTTTTAGCACAATAACTGACAAAAATGCTAACTATTTATATTCATTTGGTCATACATGTAAGTTCCTTTGTTAAAATACTTAGGGTGTTTCTCAATGCCAAAAAACCTTGCATTGATGTCTTGGCCACGCCCCGGTTGCCTAGGAGATACGTCATCAGGAGCCGCCAAGACGTGTTCCAATGTTCATGTTCTACCGAGGCGTGTGTTCTTCGTTTGTTAGCCGTTTAGCTAGCTGAGCGAGGATACACGGGAGGTGTCTTGTAGTCTAGCCTTGGTCAAAAATTACCCCAAATACACCATGGTATTTTCAAAAGGACGGCGGATCAGAAGACAGCAGCTACTTCGGGGACAATTTTCAAATTAAAAAGTAAGTCAACTAATTTAAAATGTTTTTTTTAGATCCAAGGAAGTTATATATTGTTGGTTAGTTGCTCATTAGTTGCAGCTTCGGTGGCTAGCAGGTAGTAACTCACTTATATTTTTAATTTAATAAATATATGCACAATTTAAAAATTAAAAGGCTCGTTATATATTAATATTGAAACTAATACGTATAAAATATAACGTTATCTCCCGTGTCACGTGACGTTACGTGACTGCCGTGGAAGCCATGGTCACGTGATGCAAGTCTGTTCCATTTAACTGTTTTCTTTGACCAAGGAAGGACAGTGTCCTCGTAAGTAAGGCGCCTGATCTCGCAAGACATTGCCTTGCAAGGCCGGGTGCCTTGACATTGAGAAACACCCTTAGACAAGACAATTTATATCACAACAACAACTGAAAAATAGGTGACTTTTCTTAAAGTGACTATGTGTAGATTTTAACTTTAATCTGTGGGAAAATCCATCACAATGTTGAAAATGAATAAAATGATGTCCAGCTGTTGAAATATTTTGGTGGCTTTGTACCATATAACTGTAAAAATCAGGTCAAAAGAACATAGGGCATGCGTCTAGCGCAGGGATTCCCAAAGTGTGGTGCGCGCACCCCTGGGGGTGCGTGAGCTGCCGCTAGGGGGTGCGCTAGGTGAAAAGTGTAATGGCTGCGGAGCTCAGAGAAGTCTGTCATATGTCACCATTAGCGTAGCCACTCATTTGTGGGTGGGCCAAAGAAAAAGTAAGTGGGCCCAATAAATGTAATTGAAAACAAGTATATTTATGCGCGCACATCCTCCACATGTGCCCTAGCTTCATTATAACAATGCGCCGAGCTTCAGCACTCTGGCCTGCGCACACCGATATGTTCCGTATTTGATCATTTTTAACGGTGTTGGAGGAATCTGAAGGTGGTGAGTCATTCTGGCAGATTGTAATTAACACCCTGTCTCATGCAGGTGTTCTGACATTGTAAACCTCACACACAGAACATTGTGGATGTAACAAAATAACAAGAAATGATTCCCATTCAGGCTATTAACAGCGCGCTGAAGATCTGAAGTTCAGAGTGCGTCTGTCAGAGGTCAGGTCAGACGCGTTCCAGCGGAACCACGGCTCACGGGTGCACATGTGAGCACATCTGGGCTGGGCAGAAGTCATTTTACAACACTGGTTTAAACAGCGCCAATAACGAGACGCGGTGACTTGAGCGGCTGTGCCGCGTGTGCGTGCGCGCGCGCACACACACACACAGAGATTCAATAAGCGCGCACGCTGCTTTAACTCCGGCGCGCCGTCAGACTGAAGGCAGAAATGAATGCTGCCTCCACCTTGATAAAAACTTTTAAGAGGTTTTATAATAACATTTTTCATTCAAGGTCAAATTAAGATATTAGCTTCTATTTTGGGATGAGTCAGGTCCGCTCCAGCCAGTGACTCCTCATGAACCTGACCACAACTCCTGTTGCTGCAGCACTTGTTATTCCAGTCCGCGTGGCAGCGGATCACAGATTCAGCCACACCATAAAACAGCAATAAGTCGGTCTGAGGTAAAAGTGAACATTATGGCTATATCTTGTCCCCTATTGACATTTGATTACGCACAAGTAGGTGACCAGCTCAGGTTTACACAGAGCAGAAGGAAGGAGAGCGCTCTGGCCGCACAGGTTAAACGTTCCTACTTTAAGAAAACCGTTAAATTGCATTGTTTATGTCAGACCTGGGCATTTTACGGCCCGCGGGCCACATACGGCCCTTTGGTTGACTTTGACCGGCCCGCGTAAGGTTAATTGGAAATTACAAAATAAATGTATTTTCTCATTTTACCTCATGCATGGGCTAAGGCTGCATTGCTTTTATTTTGAAGTTGTTTTTTACGTGCACAATGACGCAATACGTATAGCAACAAGTGCCTGCGGTTGACATGGTGATTGTAGCCACAGAAATGTCCGCTCATGCAAAAAAAAAAAAAAAAAGAAAAGAAAGAAAGATGCCGAATGCAGGATTTTCAACAAAAATTGGACTGCTAAGTATAATTTTACAGAAGTCGAAGGTAAAGCCGTGTGTTTGGTTTGCGGGGAGGAGATTGCCGTGTTTAAGGACTACAATTTGAGTCGGCATTACGACAAGAAACACTCGGAAAAATACAAGAACTTGTCTGATGCTGAGAGGGCACGGACATCCGAAGCTTTGCTAGCAAAGTTGCAAAATCAGCAAGGCTGTTTTACTAAGCTTCACACATCCAGGGATGCAGCAACCAGGACCAGCTTTGTGATATCCCACAAAATAGCTAAAAACAGCAAGCCGTTTTCGGAGGGAGAGTTCGTCAAAGAGTGCATGGTGGACTCTGCTGCACTGCCCTGAAAAAAGGCGCATTTGAGCAAATCCCGCTGTCTAGGCGAACCGTGACCAGGAGGATCGAGGACATTGTGGGGAACCTGGAGCTTCAGCTGCAACGTGAAGTGGCAAGTTTTGACTTTTTCTCATTAGACGAGAGCTGTGATGTCCGGGACACAGCCCAGCTGCTCGTATTTGTCCGGGGATAACGGACTTCAAGCTCACAGAGGAGCTGGCAGCAATGCGGTCGATGAGAGGGACAACGACAGGGAGTGATCTTTCTACAGAGGTAAATGCGTGCATGGACACTCTGGGATTGAAATGGGAGAGACTGTCAGGTGTCACAACAGACGGTTGTCCAAATCTTACAGGGAAAAATGTCAGACTTTAGAAACGCATGCAAGACAAAGTGACAGAAATCGATGCAGATCAAAAATTGGTGTTTTTGCGTTGTTTTATACACCAACATGTGTTGTGCAAGTCAGTGCTAAAAATCAACCATGTTACTGATGTTGTTACTAAAATAATAAACTTCATCAGGGCGCGGGCGATGAATCACAGACAGTGTGTGGCTCTTTTGGAGGACTCCACACAGCTGTCAGATGGCTCAGCCTGGGGAAAGTGCTGAAGAGGGTTTGGGACTTGAAAGCAGAGATTCAGGATCTCTGCTGGATTTCTACTCTTCTCTTGAGGAGGAGAACTTTCCAAACCTGAGGAGACATGCTCAGAAGATGTTGGTTCTCTTCGGCTCTACCTACATTTGTTAACAAACATTTTCATGATGAAGTTTACAAAATCCAGGTAAAGATCCTCTCTCACTGATGATCATTTGTCAGCTGTGCTTCACATCTCCACCTCAGACATTCAACCTGACTTTGATGCACTCGTTAAAGCCCAGCAGAGACTAGATTTCTCTCATTGAATAAGAAAAAAATCGCTTAAAAACACAAAATAAGGTGTTTGGACCACAAATGTAGACAACTAGCAGTGAACTGGGACACTTTTTTTAAACCTCTTTCTCAAGATCACAGTTCAGTGATTTTATTTTACAGACAATACTGTGTGTCTGTAGAATGCTAAGAACCTCTTTCCAACAATATTTGAAACTCAAAATGTGTTTGGGAGTGAATGTGACTGAAACTGTTAACTAATATAAGTCACAAATGTTTAACAAAAACCAAATGTGCGCACTTTGTTTACCATTGCCTTGGGAAATTTGAATAAATCACATTTTTGTAAGCCAACCTCACTTTTTCCTTTTTGCTCATTTATAACATATAGTCTACTCTTACCAGCTTGAAACATCAATCGTATTTACTGCTTTTTATAAAGAAATACCATTAATATTATGCATAATTGACTTCAGCCTTTTGGCCTGGCCCTCCACAATATTTTCTGTTTCTCATGTGGCCCCATGGAAAAAATAATTGCCCACCCCTGGTTTATGTGCTACCTGGGCAATCTAAATATTTATTTAAAATTAAATCAAAGGAAATTGTAATGGTATCGAATGTTTATTAATTACTATTAAAAAATGAAAGTGATGGGGAATTTTTTTAACCCTGTCTGTTTAGCTTGACATCTGATATATATATATATATATATATATATATATATATATATATATATATATATATATATATATATATATATATATATATATATGTAGAGCCATGCCCTGATGGGGGGGGGGGGGGGGGGGGGGTGCGTCGACATGGTCGGGACATAGAAGGGAGTGTGCGGCTAAATAAGTTTGGGAACCACTGGTCTAGCGTATTTGGGGGGGCGTCATATTAGACACCGTGTTTCCTTCTGGCCAGCTCCGGATCCTGCGCCTGTCAATGACGTCACACTAGATGATTGGCTGGATGTACGACTTACGGAAGTTACATTCCCATGTTCAAAAACATTTAGGTAGTAAGAAACACAAATTTAATAACAAAACTGCTAAATTATTTCCAAACATGTGAAAGAACAGAATAGAAAAACAGATGCAGTATATTCTGGCTGAGCGGTTTTGCCATGGAATGATGACGTGGAGATGCAGGACTGTGGAACTAGGACTGGGACATTATTACATGTAACGTACCAAGCTTTGTAACCTGTAACATTTTTTGTAACTGTAACTTTAGTTTTGTAACACGTAACTTATTGTACAGGACCCCTAGCAGATCCGGAAAGTAACGCCAGAAAACTACAATCGGCATTGGATTCTCTTGATGGAATTAACTGAAGGACCATCGAAGTCTGAGTGGTCACACCAAAGTGGCATGTTTTCTGTTCTACAGGTAACAACATTTACTGTAATGTTTTTAAAACTAGTAACAGTCACAGTGATATGATGTAAAACTACTCTGAAATGTATGCACTGCCCCCTAGCTCCAAGAAACCACACACTGCCACTTTAAATTAAAACCTATGTTTAAACCTTTAAGTTTAGCTTTTTAAAATTACATTTTATTTCATTTCAATTCATTTAAAATTTCTATCCAACATTTTCAACTAATTACCCATTATCTTTTGGGGTTTTATTACAATACTGTTTTTTTTATACAGGTAGAATGCTCAAGTATTTTATTTTATTCAAAAATGCTTTATTGGTCCAAGAGGGAAATAAAATGTTGCAACTCATTTTATTCAAAAGCCAAAATAATAACAAAAAGGTTGATAAAAGTAACAAAAATGATCCCATATTAGCTTAAGGACTTCATCAAAATCAGATGTCGCCTAAATATCCAAGTTACAAATAAAATAAAATCAGATTTAAATTGTCATGTTGTTTGTTGTTTTACTTCAGGACACCTTAAAAAATTTACACATGGCATTTAGAAACCTCGGCATGTCAATAACTCTGGACTAAATGTTTTATTTCCTGCCCTCCAGCTACAGCTGCTTAACTCTTTCCATTCAGCCTGAACTTTTCTCATTTCTGATGAGTTATAAGACTTCAGGAAATTTAAATCTGCCCTCTGGAATTAATAAGGTATGTTTGAATTGAATTGAATTGAATTGAAATGAATGTGCAGCTAAAACTGTCTGTTCTTGGTCTTTTTACATTGCGTGTACTTTTAGAAAAACACTATATATTTTTTGTTTTTCATAATCAACAACATGTCTGATTTTCTCAGTTTTTTATTTTATTTTTTTGCACCAAATTCTGTTTAGTAAAAGTTTAAATGCAATTTAAAATTTGTCCGTCATGAAGTGTAATGACCAAATGAACAAAAAAAAAATGCTCAGGTTATTTTAATTCTCTACTCTTAATGCTAATTACATTTTCCACAAGTATATTTTAAACTGCTGAAGAACTCCTTGGTGTGATCATCCGTGGACTCATTTTGCAGTGTCTGACTCACACTGAACACACTAATTAGTATCATCATGTTTTTATTTGGCTGTTGGTAATGTCTTTGTTTTTCATATCAAGATAATCAGAAAAAAAGGGTAATTCCTGGTCAGGGCCAGATTAACACTTTGCTGTACCCTGGGCAACAATATTCAAGGGCCCCATCATCACGACCCAAGGATCACCATAATGTGGTCACATACAAAATATTTTACTGTAATATGCAGTAAATATACTCAATACTTGAATGCCTGACATCACGTAACCTGCTCAGGGTAACCTTTGACACACCTTGTATGGACTGACCAATGAGGAGAGGGCCTTAACTTGAGGCCCTCTCTTCATTGGTCAGTCTGCATGAGACTGACTCTCAACCGCTCTCAACTGAAATTCAAAGTCATAGGCAGCGACGCGTCTCTGTGCAGCGCAAAAGCCCAGGTGGACAGTTTGTTTAATATAGGGTGACCATGTTTCCATTTCCAAAAAAGAGGACAGGGGATCTGTGCCTATGACGTCACACTATGGCCCATATGGGACCCATTTTTTTGTAAGAACTGAAATTAATATCAGATTCTGCCAATAAAATGGCTCTAAAACAATTCATATGTAAATATTTTGCATGTTTATTGCAAAATCTCATTTTTCTGCTTTAGTGCTGCAACAAGGTTTTATTAATAATAAATTATTGTACCTTTTGTTTTACCACAGCATCGGTACGCTTCCTGTGCCCAGATTATTAAGGATGCTTGTTTCAGCTGTGAGATTAGACAATAGGGTCAATGAAAAAATAAGTGTCACACACTCCATGGAAACTTTCAGAGAATCCACAAATAGTGGCTTTCAAATGGTTTTGTTAGTTTTTGCAAGTTTAGAAAAGAAGCAGATGAGACAGCATGTCTGATCATTTAGTTTTTCATCTGATAAGATTTTGCCTTGGCCCCCAAAATGCCTTGAAACGGCCCTGGGTGTGTGACTGAGTTTTGAAGGTGATCTGAACTGTATCAGATGCATAAATTTACATGTGTGTAACTTATTGTTTTATACAGGTAAACACGTGTAGTGGAGATACATCTACCTACATTTTACTTTGTTTTCTTGTTTTTATTGAACTTTTTTCCTGTCCTGTCTGTCTCTCATGTTCCTGCATCTCCTCTAAACTCTCCAGAAAAACTGCTGCCTGGATTCTTATTTTTTCACCTCATCAGTTACTTTTGAGCAGATCAAAGGGATCTCCTGACCGCAAAGCGGAGAGCGCGTTTCGATGCTGTGTCAGTGAGGTGAAATCACCGCAGCACAGGTGATGAGCTCCGCAGTAGCAGAGCGCTTCAGGCCCAAATAAGACCAAAAGTAGAGAACATGTGTGGACATGAACGATCGTGTGTTCGTTATAGTTTTTTGGTTGCACCACTTTGAGAATGGACCGTGCGCTGGACACAGCAGCCTGGATCGCTGAACACCAACGATCATCGCTGTAGAGCTCCGGACGTCACGTGACTCTCAGAGAGTAGACGCTCTCTGTGCTCTCTGCTCAAGAGTCCATGAATGATGTAATATAGCTAGAAAACGTTTTTGCCGGCTCCCCTGGATGTAGGATATCCAGCTCTCCCATAATTCGATCCCCGCTCCTGGATGAAAAACCTGACTTTTTCATCAATACCCCCCCACCACCACCACCCCTGACAGAGTGTGAAAAGTGGACATGTCCGGGGAAAACAGGACGTACGGTCACCCTAGTTTAATATAAAGCGGGAGATTACAGATACAGTATTTTGCTCGTGCCCTTGCTGCCCTGAGCCTGGGCCCTTCGTGGGGCCCTGGGCAATTGCCCAGTTGCCCATATGGTTAACCCGGCCTTGTTCCTGGTGATTGTTGGTGGAACGAGGCAGTTTGGCTGGTCACCATTCACAAGAACTGGTCCTCCTGATCAATCTCCTTTCATGCTAACTCTCTATTGGATTAAAGCCAGCCAGAGGGGAAGCGTGAGCGGAGGTAACCTGAACAGAGGGCACAGAGGGGTCAGCCAACTGTTTCAAGTGAAAGTGGAATTTGGGGCATGCATGTTTGTTTGTGTGTGTGTGTGTGTGTGTGTGTGTGTGTGTGTGTGTGTGTGTGTGTGTGTGTGTGTGTGTGTGTGTGTGTGTGTGTGTGTGTGTGTGTGTGTGTGTGTGTGTGTGTGTGTGTGTGTGTGTGTGTGTGTGTGTGTGTGTGTGTGTGTGTGTGGAACATCCTGAGGAGCCCCAGGGTCTGAGTAGAGGTTAGCCATCACAGCCCCGGTGGGCACCCTGTTCACGCCTGGAAACAGCTTCTTATCTTCCACTGCTGATGAGCAGCCTTTGATTTTAAAGATTTCCCCATCGGGTTTGCGTCAAAAAGTTATTTTGCAGACCTTTTCCCACTTTGACAGAATCTTTAAAGCCTGTTGAGTGTGAAGATGTCTGCATGCATTGATATGAGAAGCAAACAGCTTTCTGATGACAGCTTCTCTCCCTCTTTCCTGAGGGAGATATGACTTTTCCAAAGCTGGTCTCCATATTGCTTAGATCTGCAAGACATCTCAGCTACTTGCAAGAAAAATGTGGACATCATGCTGCTTGAGAGACATGCAAAAACACCATAAGAGTGATTTCTAATAAGATACATGTGATTTTTATTCTATATTAAAATCTCAGACAGGCTTTTGAGGTAAGAAGATCTGCAGATTTGCTGAAATTTCAGTGTGCTGCACATTGAAATGGGATAATTCAGGAACTCCAGGAACTGCCTCCTGTGGTCCACCTCTGAAACTACGTGGGTGAAAGGTTACTGCTGTGACAGTGCCGGCTCATCTGAGGGTCTCTCTTTTACCCCAAAAGCAAAACACCCGAGGGTAGAGTGGCGGGCTTGTCTGGCCACCCCAACCCAACACCCCAGGATCTTAACAGGGAGGCAGAGAGCTCAGGATCAGCCTCCCCCTGCACAAATACAGACAAGGTCGTGGGTCATCAGGGGAGCTCACATGAGGCTTTCATCCCATAGAAGCTCATTTCAGGGGAATGTGGCTCTTTCTCCATCCAGATAGGAGTCCTCCTTGAGCCCTGTGTGGCGGCGATGAACCCGGGATTGACAGACTTGTTCTCTCAGACTCGTTTGTTTGTTGTTTTTTTTAGCCTGCGTCTCAGTGCACATTGCCTGGTCCAGACACCGCTGTGAGAAGATCAAGATGGATCAACAAACACGTGGTGTTCGGTTACAATCCAAACATGCTCTCAAAGTGTATCAAACAAGCAAACAGAAGGCAAAAAAATGTTGCAGTAGTTGTAGCTGTTGCAGTCGTGCACAGTCTGAGTGGTGACATGAAGACCTTTCCTGCACAAAGATTATAGGAAATAAACAAAGTGAGCTTAGCGAGGTGTTAAATTATTATTAGACAAATATACAGCACGAGCCGTGGTGTAGTGAACCAGATTCTCCTGAGAGGTCCAGTTTAGACTATTGTGTGAAGATGGAAATTAAATGAGCCGTTCAGGTAAAAACACACAAAAACTCGGGATGCTGAAAGTATTTAAGAGATTATTTCATTATTTCATGTTTAAGTGTGTTTCTGTGTAAAACAAAATGAATAGATTCCCTGTAAAATAGAGTCTATGTTTTACAGAATAGAGATTTTATTCTCATGAGGATGGACAGTTACTCAGTCAAATGGCTAATGAATTTAATTTATAAGTGCACTTATAATACAGATCTAAAAAAGTCACCACCTGGGTTTAACAAAGACAGTAGGTATCTTCTAAGATGACAATGCCATAATGGCCACGGTTCAGGGGCCATGAGACATCCTTTTCGCCCAGGGAGCAGACACAAAACGGTCCAGACCTCAGGAAGAAACTTTGGGATGTGCAGAATCTGCTCTGAATCTATGCAAGAAATGAATGCAAGCCTGGGCAGAACAAATGTTTGTGACATTGCAGACGTTTACAGATTTGTATTAGTGTGTGAATTTTTGTGGACCGGCAGGGTTTTATCACTTCTGGGTCATCCAGGGGTCAAGTTTAACATGAAGACTTTCACATTTCTGCTGAAAGAACACAATAGACTGCTGAGTTACAATTCATACCGGCATTAAGTATTGGGAGGTTTTAGGGACTGAAGTTGTTTTAAGAGGGCAGCAAATCAGTCGTGCTCAGGCTAGCTATAGCTCATCAATCCAGACGGTAGGTTTTTCAAACAGAGGCTACAGTCGGGAAGCTGTCTGAAATAATTAATATTTATCATTTTTACACAGAAACACATTCAGAACGGAAAACTTCCTGTAACAGAAACACAAGGAAATGGTATAAGTGCTATTCTGAGGTTGAAGCATTTGACACATTTACTGTGAAGCTGCTCAGGAGGCCTGATGGCTACAAGTGTTTTGTGTGTGTGTGTGTGTGTGTGTGTGTGTGTGTGTGTGCGTGCGTGCGTGCGTGCGTGCGTGTGTGTGTGTGTGTGTGTGTTGTAAAATTCATTCATTAGTGTTTATGAGAACAAATCATGTGTAGCTTTTTTTCTGTCTTACTGTTTGTAAATACCGTGTGCAGCTATCACCTCTGTTGTGTTTCTGCTGTGTGTCAATTTCCATGTGCACGTGCACAGCTGAACTGGGCAGAAAACGAAAACTCATGAGATTAGAAATCAAAGGACTAATTAGATCAGTGTTTCTTTGGCAGCCATGTGCCCGTTTAATGTCTGGTGTTATTTGTGCACAATAACCTCACATGGTTCAGATGTCATTGAGACGTAGATCTGCCCAGAGCAGTATTAAATCCCGGTACTGGAGGGTCGGTGTCCAGCACGTTTTAATGGATTCTCTGCTTCTACAGACTTGGGTCAGTGGTCCATTCACCTGTGCAGCAGCTCATCAGGCTCTGTTAACCACCTGCTGATTGAAATCAGGTGTGTTGAAACAGAATTAAAACTAAAACATGCTGGATACCAGCCCTCCAGGCTCAGAAATGAGAGTTTCACCGTCTATATTCTATCAGAAGCTAATGCAGGAGATAGGTGTAGCAGATCACTTTCATGTTTACCCTGCATGAAAATCTCACAGAGATCGATTGTGACCAGAGGTAATCACTTGAAAATGGTTTTTCATTGGTCCACTCCTTTAATAAATGTTTCTGTGATCAAAACTAGGAGACAGCATAAAAAGTTCTGAATAATGTGGGTTTGCTGCAATTATAGATGATTAGATCTGATGATGTGTAAAAGATGGCTGCCGATGGGGCAGAATAGTTGGACATCAAGATTCACTGTTGATCTCAGATTTTCTGTCTGATGACTGAATTAGAAGTTGTGTTACACAAAAAACTAATTTAGATTTAATTTAACTTGATAACAAATTGACATAGTGGGCTTTGATTTAAGTTATTGTTTAATGTCAGAACATTACTTCTTTCCTGTGAATATTTTAGTGTGCGTGGTTTATCTGATGGAAGGCCTAAATCTAATATTATCTGATATTTACTTAATGAAACCAAGCATGAATGAGCCTGTCACACAAGCTAAAACATTGCAGCTGTTATTGATTCGTATAGAACTGTAGTTTATATAGATTGTCTAAGTAATTGTTGCTTTATTATCAAGTAAAATAATAACCCCCATGAAGGTTTCATCAGTGTCTTCAAATCCAAAAGTATTCTATCTCCGCTGAATGATCACTTTATTAGGTCAACTGCAGCTCTAAATGTTAAGCTGACATAAGAGCACCATAATTAAATACAAGTGTGCCACTTTAACAGCTACATTCACAAAAACACCTCCAAATGCATCCAAATGGAAACAACTCAAAACTAACTTTACCTGTTTCCAGTTCTGGTCGATAGATTAATACTTGGCTGAATTTTTTCTGTTTTGGTGAATCTAAAACCACAAAACTTCTGATCAAACACCAGTTCTTTCGATTAAATCAGTTCATTAGGAATTACAAGAAAGAAAAGCACCAAAATGCAGATGTTATTTTCTGAATGAATTATGCTCTAATTGTGTCAGATTTATTCAGAGCGTCCTTTCAGACGAGACCAAAATGGTTCCTGATGAAGAACCTCAGCTGAGTTCTGACGTGACTGCTGATGATGGATGGAGCTTTGCTTCTGTGTGATGAAGACATGCAGTGTTCGTTCCCTCTGTCTGCTTCTCTTTGGTCCTGTTTATTGAATTACACTTCAGTACAACCACTGATCCCCCCCCCCCACCACCACCACCACCACCACCACCCTTCCCCCTGCCTCCTCATTGCCGTCTAATTTGATCAGAGTATCTGCTGATGCCGTGCGTGTGTCCGGCTCATGTGAAAGCAATTTCAAACTTCACATAAAAATCTGCTGTCCCTTTTACTCCCAAACCCACAAATAGCCCGATGTGTCGTTAGTCAGAAACCAGAGAGCCAGTGCTGGTATTGCTGGTCTCCGTACACCTCCAGCAGCAGCAGCAGCAGCACACTCGTCCTTAGGTGAGACTGTTTGGTTCAGATTCAGCCGAGCAGAACACAGAGAATGTGAGAGCATCATCCCATGTCTCCATCAGAACTCTGGAACCAGTAACTCGTGATCTAAACTAAAAAAAAGGTTTCTGTCCATAACATGTTTTACCTGAAATAATCCAATAAGGGAGGGGAAAATGTGTTTATCGTATCACTTAATAAGTAAATAATGAACACAATTATATCATACAGATGTAGACAAAACGAGGGGACACCTTAAAGGTCAAAGCTCGGGCCCCGGGCTCTGGTTCAGCATCTTTGACATTCAGAAGAGAAGCTGCTGTTGATGATTTTTGAAGCAGATCCAACCACCTTTTTGCCACCATCAGGGCAGCTGCCATACCAGAATGCAATAAAAAGACAGAAAGGAACACAGCCTCCACATATAATCAGCAGAAACATTTATTGAGGACATTTATAATCACATAAATCCTGGATCGGTCCTCCAGGTGATCCAGGTGATGTGCCTCCTACCTTCAACAGTCACTCTGAACATTTCAGATCTTTGTTAACTTCAGTAACAACTGAACGCTAGTGGAAGAACCCGAGGTTTATTCATATTTAAGTTAAACGTACGAGCAGATGGCCTGCATAAAATGTGTCTGAAGTGTAAAAGCAGTGGTTTGATACAAGACTGCAGTTATTAAAATGTGTCAGTATGATTAATAATAGCAGGAGCTCACTGTGCCTGCACAATGTGAAGCTGTTGTCATTTTGACATATAAACAATCAAACTAGTTAATTCATATGTAATCTGAGATTTCATTGCTATGAAAAATAATATTTTAAAGAAATCTACTCTTTCAAGTAAACATATTTTATTGAATAAAAAGATAAAGTGATTTAATAACGTTTGTGTTTAGGAAAAGCACATATTTCATTTGAGTTTGCTTCTTGAATGTTTTGTCCTTTCTTGCTCGTTAGACTTCAGTTTCACGGTGTGCAGAAGAGTAAATCTGCATCAATCACCCTGTGAGGTAAAGTCCAAATACCATTTGAGTGGAGAGATTTTTTTATTCCAGTATGAAG
The DNA here is from genome assembly GCF_043380555.1 of Nothobranchius furzeri. Classification (NCBI taxonomy): domain Eukaryota; kingdom Metazoa; phylum Chordata; class Actinopteri; order Cyprinodontiformes; family Nothobranchiidae; genus Nothobranchius; species Nothobranchius furzeri. The sequence goes on along the minus strand of NC_091744.1, from coordinate 63,607,352 downwards.
TCCGAGATAAAAAAAACCCAAGAAGGATTAAAACATTAACCCTAAAGCTGAAATGACAGAGATCCTCTGTGGTGATGTTCCAGACCCAAAAGAGGAGTCTCAGCTGCTTCTGGAATTCCCAACATTCTCCTAATTGCTCAAACTTTCCATCACTTCACAGCACAAACACACATTCAAGTTCTGCACTGCTGAAAAAGCTGCTACACGAGAAAGAGAGACATCCAATTCAAATCACAGCGGCTACCCACCTAAAAGGTTCTCATCAAGTTAAACAACACATTGGGGTTTCTCTCTGTCTAACCTGAAATGAGTTCTGCAGCTCTTTAAGACCCTGACACCCGTCTCTGACAGCCGCGGAGCTTTGGGTGCCAAAATAACCCCAGATCTGCTCGGCCGCCGTCCCCTCGGTCAATACCTGCTCACAGCTCCTGCTGGGATTTAAACAAAGTATACATGTGTGACAGCTGAGAGCTGGACTGTGGCAGTGTGTGTGTGTGTGTGTGGGGGGGGGGGGGGGGGGGGGGTTGATCAACAGACTTGATTCTGTATTTAAGACATACTCTTTATGTTCTTTGGACAGTAAATTGATTTTAAGTATTTCATTAGCGATTATTTACCACATTTTTATGAATCACAATTTAGTTGCTAAATGGAGATAAATGAACTAAATGTACTGAAATACCTTCAACTCATTGATATTTAGTAATTTGTTCTTTTGTGTAAAATGGTGTTTGTATCTTTCTGCTATAATTTTCTGCAGCCCACATGAAACGTGCAAAATCAACAAATAGAAAAATAAGTTAGATGAAACAGCTGTAAGGAAATAAAAATGAAGAACTTATTTTAATAATAACGACAACAACAATAACAACAATAATATAATAACAACAACAACAACAACAACAACAACAACAATAATAATAATAATAATAATAATAATAATAATAATAATAGAAAAACCACAGTTTGAGCCGCAAACTTCAATCATTTAAAAATGAATTAAAAACAGATTTTGAGTTTTGTGAGACCTGCAGCCACCTGCACATGCACATTCTTTATTATTTAACTATTTACCTTTAACACAAAAAACCTAGATGATTCAAGGTGTGCTTTTGGGAAAAGACGTTGAGAATAGGGTTAGTGTTTTGCACTAATGCACTAATTACTGGTAGAGATAAAACAATAACAAGTAAGAAACTTTAAGGGAGAAATAAAAAAATCCCCATAAAGGAAACGTTTTACTGATTGGTTTAATGAACTGGAATGTTTACTTTGTGAAGTGCCTTGAGACGACTCTTGTCGTGATTTGGTGCTATATAAACAAACAGAATTGAATTGAATTGCTAAATATTCAGAAAGGATCTAATAGCATTTTTTTCTTCATTTAGACTTAGAAAAGACATTTTGCTTGGCATTCAATGATGGTCATGATATTATTATTATTATTATTATTATTATTATTATTATTATTCATTTATTCCAGGGATGTCCAATCTTTTAAAGAGGAGGGCCGAAATCATGAAGTTACATCTCCTCACAGGCCATAAAAAATTGTTTTTTAAGAATGCAAACATTATCTTGTTTTTTGTTCTGTTCAAAAATTGCCCAAAATAGATATTTTAGTAAAGATTTGAACATAAAACATTTAAATGTGTAAATTTATAACAACAGTCTCCTCAGAGTTTATTCCACAATGCATTTGCTTGTGAGGGCCATGCAAAATCACTTCAAGGGCTGCAAATGAACCCCGCGGCTGCAGTTTGGACATCTAATGTATGACTGTAAAACTCCACAGCTTAGCTGTTACTGGTTACTGGCACTATCCCATTTCAGCTATACCATCAGGGCTATACTCAGTACATTTGTATGTCGGTGTCCTTTATGCTGTTTCTTCTTACAAATAACATATTGTGTTGTCTGTTCTTATTCATGTTTTAATTGCTGAAGGTTACAATAATATATAGCCTACTGCCTTTGTGTGTTTACCTGTATTATTGTTTCCTATTCTCCAAGTATGTGCTGCCTTAACCAGTCAATTATGGGGTCAAGAAACTATATTCTATTCTATTCTATTCTATTCTATTTGTTTGTTTGTTTGTTTGTTTTTTTTGCTTATCATTGAAGTCAGGGATTTTTTTCTGTCGTATTTCCAATTTGATGTGGCCCCTTTCCCTGAGAGGAAGTGATGTGAGACAGCTTGTAGGCCTATCTGGTTTCCCCCCAGACCCTTTGGCCGCCTCATCCAGGGTCTTTCTGCAGTATACATGTAATTGTTCGACCCATTTGCAACCAGCGAGCCAAGTTTTAATTATTTTTTATTGATCCATAACTGATTAGCAGCAGCCGCACCAAAACACCTCTCACGTGCTCATCGTGGCCTGCGTGTTCCTGATTCCCTCCTTGTTTTGATTCACACTCCAGAATTAAAGCATGAATGTGATTTTCCACAAACACCATGTTAACGCCAAACAGGCAGAGGAGAAACGCGTCTTACATGATGAACCTTTTTATTTTCTCCTAAAGTCAGAGGTTCGGGTCCTCAATCAGAATCAAAGCCGTCACATTCATCCTCTAATTACATTAATGTCATGTGTTGTTTGTCCCTCGTGTTTGCTAAAAAAAGAGAAAGAACGGAAAAAAGTCCCCTTTTCTGAGATTGACCTCCCATTTCTGCATAATAGCGCAGATTGGAGCGCGGTGCGGGCCTTTAGACGTGCGTACCTGCAGGTCGGAGAGCTGCGTGCGTCAGATCCACAGATCCACTGGCTACCGGGGCAGCATCAGCTCCAGCGGGGCATTTCTCTTTGCCCCGGCAAACCTTCAGGGAGCTTTTAGCATTTGTTCGGTCTGAAGTCTCTGGAAAACATCTGATTCGTTTCTTAACCAGTCCCAGATGTGTGTTTGTGAGTGTGTGTCAGAGAGAGCGTGTGTAGTTTTTAGTGCATGAGAATAGGGAGAGAAACTTTGCTGTCTAGGGGAGGGAGACAAGAAGCGTGTGGATTTTTTTAATAGTAACGTTTTAGGTATGAACGCAGATACGTGCGTCTCATACTGCGACATGACATCCATGGATTCTTATTATAGCGCATCTAGTGCGCAGAGTAGAGAAGCGAACCCTTTCAGGACTTTCCAAACCACTGAAACGAAATACAGCCCCACGACGTTCATTCCGGGGAAAGGGCAGGCCTACGGGGAGCGCTCCCGGAGCCCCTTCCAGCCGGAGTGCCAGTCACTGGATGGAGCTGAGGAGAGCACCTTCAGCAAATACCAGCTCTTCATGCAGCGGCCGACCTGCAAAACTCCACCCGAGGGCGGCAAGCTGCACCCGGACAGCGGGCACAACGGGACGCTCCTTCCCTGCTATGGTGAGTGAGTGGGATCGCACTGGAAACCAGCTGCGCTCCAGTACAGATGAGAACGTCTGCTGTGTGATTCATGATGTAATCTGTCAAGGTGGCGAGAACTTCTCAGGTTTTAGTTTGGGAAAGGAAAAGCTTTTGGAACGAGACAAAATGTATGAGCAGGCCCTCTTTGTTTTTTACTTTTAATATTCTGACTCAGTTTGTAGCAGCAAAACCTTCATTTGTGCAGAAAAAGAACAAATGCAATCTCAATTTTTACATTTAAAGTCGTGCGCGCGCCTGCGCTCATATTCGGAGAATGATTCGAAACTTCTTGACTCCAGTATAAACATGTTTGCGCCATTTTGGCTGTACAGTTTTCACGCCCGCTGCAAACAGGCCGCATCCAGCAATAAAAGATATCCATAAATGAATGGAAATAACTGTTTTATTTAAGAAAATCACCAAATAGAGACACGTTTTAGTCCAAACAGAACAATTACTGATCAAATTGTTTAACACAAATAGGAATTGCAAAATGTTCTAAGAAAAGTCCACTTAAAAAGATTTTCATAAACCAAAATAAATAAATAAATAAATGTGAATTCTGTTGTGTATAAAATAAAAGCATTGGGTCTAAGGAACCCAAACGTTCCTTGTTTTAAACTAATTCAAAATAAAAAATTGATTTTGAAAAAGATCAGGCCAAACCTATTCATCCAACCCGTGTATTTCTCCATGGCTGGTGCCTTTGGTCCTAAATGAAACTCTAGATGTTTATCACAGAGTTTCTGATTTTGAAAACAAACAATTGTTGTCTTAAATATCACATTTCATTCTTTCTAATATTTTCCCAACTTTTTAAAGCTGAAAATTCAGACATCAAACACAGAAACAACATTAGAAGATAAGAAAAAATAAATTTAATATAAATTAAAAAACTCTCTCTCTGTCTCTCTCTCTCTCTCTCTCTCTCTCTCTCTGTATATATATATATATATATATATATATATTTATTTAAAACAAAAATAATTCGTAAATTCCTAACTGGACGGACTCTTTGTTTTTCCGTCTGATGATCTGTCACTTTTTCTTGCTTCCAACCTATTCTGAACTCCTGCACTGGAGTGAGTCGATTTGGCAAGTGCATTGACAGAATCATTTAAGCACCATCATCAAATCCAACATGCCTCCCCGGAGGAAGAGCTGTGCAATGTTCTTATTGAAAATGTTGCAGCCAGATGAAGGCATCGTGGCTCTGGGGAGGATGCTTTGGGGCCCCGCCAAAGCCTCAGGCGTCAACAGGGTTGTGCTGCTTTGTGTGGTCCTCCACAGGAGATACATTACTCAATGTTGATGCTTTATCTCCAGCTTGATGACAAAAAAAAGTTCAGCTCGTATGCCTTGGGGGATCTTCTGTGGCAATCTCAGCTGTGAAGCAGTTCTCATGGTAATGCAATTAATGTCTAAAAATATAGAATTAAAAACTCTACATGGTGATGCTACGGAACTGGATTATACGTAAAAACTTTAAAGCAGCAAATGGAACCTGAAGATACAGAACACATCTTATTAGTGTCAAATTCCACATTTAAATTGACTTAAAGGCTAAATTATCACACTGAATTGCAATAAACTGAATTCCTGTCCAAATATTTATTAATTGACACCTAGAAGTGAAAGTCTTAAATGTTTTAGAACATTTTAACTTACAAAAAAAGTCATTTGAAAAAAAAAAACATTTATTTTTTAAGTTTAAATTAACATATTTCCACACAGATGTTGACAAAGTGAGTCCACATATACGCATGAATCCATCCAGTCTCTGCTAGTGAAGACAGACACGGAGCTGTCTACCTGCCTGCCCGGCGCTGAGTGAAACAAACGCCCCCAGAGCTGATGGGGAGCTCAGGAATGCAGGTCGGCGCTGCAGGAGAGCTCTGGATTAATGTGAGGCAGATGTGCATCACTTGCTCCTATTATTCAAACTCCATGAACATGATCAGAGCTCCAAGAGCTGCAGAATCCCTGAGACGACAAAGTAGGAGTGGTTTACATAACCCTGTCTCAACAACACCTTGTGTAAATAAGCAGCGGTCAGAGATGGACACGGGTAATGATGTGAGCCACTCTGGAGGAGTGAGTGATTCTGGGAAGAAGAATGTCGAGCGCTGGAGTGACTCCTGAATCTTGGTAAGATTTAAATTTTCATAGGAAATGCTCAAAGTAGCTGGGAGATTATCATGTGTTGTAAATTCAAACTTGTGAAATTTGAGTATCAAGTGTCAATCACCTATCCCTCCTGTTCTCAGTGGGATGTGGAGCATCCTGTGATGTGTCAAACATTTTCTCTGATCATGAAAACCAAAACACAACCTCAGAAAGTTTCTGTCGCTGCTTTAAAAGGCATCCTGTCATAACACAGTCGGAGTGGATGTTAAAAGGCTCGTGGAAGTGATGTCATGAGATATGAATGATGACTAAAACATTGTGTGGATGTTAACAAAAGCAGCACGGGTACCACCTGTGTGATTGTGCCAGCGCGTGCCCGTGACCCAGAATAAAGGCTTGAAAGGGAAAATGTTTTTGTGAAGCAGCATGATGTGATGTTTGCACTCAGCACAAAAAGTGTAATGTTGTTTTACTCTCGTTGGGCTGTCTTCATTCTTCCATTTTTAACTAGTGAACATTAAAATAACTTTTCACATTCGACAAAGCAAACGAAAAACATTTACATGCACAAACAGATGTGAACCAAGGTGCTTTTAAATAAATGGCGATTCTAAATATTTTAATTGAATTTACTTGTTATTTGAGGGGATGTTTGAAAAACTCAAACTAATGATGAAGTACGTTTTATTTCTACAGATGAATACAATTACTTCTGGCCCATTTTTATTGTTAATAATGAAAGTGTAAAATATTTAATTACATTAATAGAATCTCATCAGTGAAAATATATTTCTTTGACATGTTCCTTTATTTTGAAAGGGCAGCATGAGTATTCAGATTAGATGCTCTCCATGTTTTATTGCTTCCAGCCAAAAAGCAAATGTTTTTGCCTGTGTGTGTGTGTGTGTGTGTGTGCGCGCGCGCGCGTGTGTGTGTGTGTGTGTGTGTGTGTGTGTGTGTGTGTGTGTGTATGTGTGTGTGTGTGTGTGTCTGGAGTTGTACACACTGTGGCCGCCCAAACTCAAAAATGGCTTTAACTTTGTGTTTTTTTACTGATGTGAGCTAAAATCATTGTCACTGCTGAGATCCATGTTTTCCACCTCACATTGCTGCAAGTTAGTTTCAAAATTTGACCAAAACAGGAACTACTCCATCGTTTTTCAACCCGATTTCAGTTCAATCAACCACGAAATTTAGTGGCTGATATGCAATCCTTCAAGTAACGTTAGGCTTTTAATTTCCTTTTGAGAAAAGCTTTGTCCCTCGAGTGCACGTCTATCTGAAAACAAGTCATAACCTAGCCAGAGATATTTTTGTGCTCCGATATGAGACAGCGGTGGCCCAAGGTATTATGACAGTGATGAGGTCATGATCGTGTCAATTTCTCAAGAGCTGAGGCTGAACAGAAAGAACTTTTTTTCCGTTTCCCAGGGAATCAGCATTCTTGCATGAGCCACTGGCATAGATCTCTCCTCAGGAACATCTGTGAGCCTCCCTTTCACCGAGGGAACATCAGGTCTCAGACTGAGCCGTGTCTGGGAACAATGAGTGAATATAAATTTGTAGTCACCTGTTGACAACCCAAGCTAATGGGATATTTGCCTTTCAGTTAGTCCATATAAGGTGTGATACGTGGGGATCCACGACAGCACACAGCTATGTGTGTTTTTCAGAGGACGCTTTAGAGCACTCCATTTAAAAGAATTCCCCTCCCTATTTAGTGTTTTGTCGTTAACCCTTCCCCAGGTTACTAATTTATAGTGTTTCTTTTATTTGGCTTCACTTGACCCTCCCTGTCCCATTCCATAAAAACTAAGAGGGTGCCCTGTTGCTTTACAACCAGTTAAATTACACTTTGATGTTTTCTCTCTGTTTTCAGCGGTGATTAAATTGCTGACCCTAGTAAACATCTGACCCGGGCTAACTGAAGTGGTCTGCAGCTTGTCACAGAGACGCTGGCAGATTACAGGACAAGTTGGTGATGCTCACTGCCTTCAGACACACGGCATGCTGATGAGTGATGAAACGAGAACCGCTGTCAAAAACACATTCCTCTAAATGCCAAAGAAATTCTGAGCCAATGCAGTGGAATTTTGGCTCCTAAAGAAAAGCAGTGTGTGTGTGTGATTGGCTGTGTTTTCCAGAACAGCGTGCAGAAGAGACAGCTCAGCATGCGGGAACACTCGAAAATGTTTGTGGCAAGTGAATCTGTGTGGTTGGCGTGACAGAGATGAGATGAGGTTATAGGGAAAGGAATGTTGATTATTGCAGATTCCAGTGTTAAATGTGGTGAGAAATGCTCGTGTATAGAGGAGAACCTTGGAGAAATGCTTGTCATTTATCATTTTACACTCAGTGAGTTCAACAGGAACTTGATAAAAACAGCAAACTCGAATCTGCATGACTCCTATAGGCGTTATTGTGTGAAATGGTGCACCAAAGTGAGTCAAACACCTTGTTTTTAGTGCAGACCTTCCCTTCATCGGTCATCTTTTTCCCTGTGAAATGCATCTGCAGGGTGAAGAACCATGTTTATCTTTTTTGCTTAGAAAATTGCTTTTTGGTATTTTTTAAAAAAGGGAATGAAAATGAGTCAACAGCAGTCAACACTTCATTTAATGGGTTCTTTAGAATTAGACACGTTCTCTTGGCAAACCCCAAAGAGGTCATGGCAGACGACTGCTCATACTCAGGTTCTGCTGGAGGTTTCTTCCTGTTCAAAGGGAGTTTTCCTCTCCACTGTCACTACATGCTTGCTTAGTATGAGGATTGCTTTCTCTGACACAAAAAGTCGGTGACTCCATGCAGTCTGCTGGGTTTCCTTATTGGCACCATGAACTGAACTCAGGGCACTGATACAGGTTGAGTCGGACCGTTTACTTTGTAAAGTACCGTGACATGACTCTTGTTGTGAACTACACAAATGAACTGAAATTCTCAGAGAAAGAAAATTGGATAATTTGTGCCAGGATTTAACTCAAAAACATCCAAGATGATGCTAATTTATTCAGACAATTGTGCAAACTGAGGTTTGGCTAAACAATTATGAGCTCAAGGTTCTGAATGTGAGCAAAATGTTAAAAGTGACAATAATCTTAATTTTTAGGTAAATGCTTTGTTAGTACACTTTTTTGATATTGTCACTTTAGACGCATGAAAACAAACAATTTTTAAAGAGATTTTTTAAATGCAAACCAAAGAGTAGCTAGAGTTTAATTAAACCTTCTTTTTTCCTTGATGTCTCATAGTTTCTTCTCTAATCAGGCAAATTTTCTGTATCCATTAACGGGTGCTGAAGTCATTTTGCAACACATTTCAAAAAGAGTACAAGTAATCTGTGCAGCTCACACAAATCGGGGTTAATCTATGAACTATTTTAACCACAAGGATCTCCATTGTGTGCCACACAAAAAGAACATCAGTTCACTTAAATTTGCCTAATTTAATTGAATTGCAATCCGTTCACAGAGAAATTGGGTTGTTTAGTTTTTGCATAGAAACAGATTCAGTTCTGATCATGTATGTTTTAAATTACATAGAGGTGTCGTGGTGGTTGTCTGTCTTTTGAATAAAAGGCATATTTTGGTTTTCAGCCAGTTTAGCAATTATTTTCAATCAGTGCCTGCAATTTCTTTTTTTTTTAAATAAAAACATTTGTTTTTATTCAGCACAATTTAACAGATTTTAGGTGAGTGAGGGGTGATTTCTGTGTAATCAGCTGGAAGACTTCCAACCGTAGAAGTCCGAGAGCACATTAGTACTCCTGAGGAAGGCAACCCTTCTTTACTGCGCGTGCATACTTAATCAGGATTATTTAGTAGTATAAGCTGCTATAAATTGCGAATGCAGATTTAGTTATTTAGAAATAAAATTATTTTTGAGATATGTTGTAGAAAGCTCTTTGAACAACCCCAGTTTGGAGAAATGGAGAAGAGGTTTGAGCAGGTGGACAAGCTAATATAGTTTGAATGGGGCCAAGTTTGCTGTCTTCTTAAAACAGGTCAAATCTCAAATGTACAGTATATCTTATAATGGTTCATGCACAAACCATTTCACAAATCTTTAAACAACAATGTAATTATTTATTATATTTATATTGTGCATGTTTGCAGCAAAATTAGCTATCTGGCAGTTCCAGGTCAGCATTTACCACTTATGTTTGGAAAATTATAATATTTTGTCCTCAAACAACCCAGTAATTTGAAAGTGACAGAAATTGTGCATGTTTGTAAAACATTGCTTGTATGAACTATAAATGTTAAAGTTAGAGTTTTTTTTTCAAAGATACTTGAGTTTTACTTTCCATTCAGACAGAAATCACCTCCTCTTTGTCAAACAGAGGCTGTTCGAGGACAACAGATTAAAATTACTGACTCTCAGCAAACACGGCCACTCTTTTCCTTTTTGAAGCTACGTTAAATGTTTCCGTGCAGCCTTGCACCATCTTCACATCCCCACATGTGCGCGCCCATCTCTGCCCTCTCTGCATATTTGACGCTCTGGGGCACACAACTGCAGTTTCTCTCACAGATCCAAATGCCAGGCAGGAACTTGGACTTGACCCTTCTAACGTTACGAGTCTGCAGCAATGCTCCTGCCCAGGGCTGGAATGAAAATATTGCATGGTGGATCAGGGTGGGAGGCTAGCTCAGGGGTTGGTGATGTCAGAACATCTGCTCGCGTGGAGACCATAAAAAGGTCTGACAGGTAGGCTGCGATGATGTGAGGTCATGAACTCTAGCTGGGAGATTTTGCTGTGCCATTAGTCTCTCAGTTGGGACGAGTCAGAGCTGAAGAGCAAAGGAGAGCTGCTGCAGCTTTCAGACAACAACTTTTGATGTTTTATTGAGCAACACGCCAGCCAAAGATGCATTAATCTGTGAAAACAAACATGCGTGTTCCTGACAGACACCGCCGAGATTCATTACAGAAAGAATTCAACCTTCAAACACTCAAACTAACTTGGCTGAAAGATTTCACGAGTGCCAGAAAGAATCAAATCTTTTTCCTCGGATGCTTTCAGAGAATTAAAAGGATTTAACTGGATTAATCAGGGCTAAAATGTAAACTGACTGAATGTTGGACTGAAGTGGTACTAGAGCTCCACAAGACTCACATTTGTTCACGGAGCATCGTGAACTGGTTTCAGTCCAGCCTGTTTACAACAGCTTTTTCTTCATGCTCATTGCTGGAAAGGCAAACAGAGGCAGGCCGAAGCCAATGTTTTCCCCGTCTTGCAGCTAAAACCTCCCAGCTTATTTATTCACACGGCAGTTTGTTTATTAAGGGAGAAGCGACAGCGTTCTTCATCTCTAAAATGGGGAAAAAAAGAAAAGAGAAAAATTGGAACGGAGAAAGCGCTGTCACAAAACAGACACTCTCGAAATTGAAAACGACAAACACAATGTTGTTTACATGTGAGGGGCAGGACTGTGAGGACAGAGTGGTCCCCCCACCCATACCCTGGAGATGGAGCAGATTTCCCGTGGCTCAGATTTCAGATTGAGAGATGTAAAGGAGAGGGTTTTGTGGGTCATGTCACAGGTCACCCCGATGTGCAGTGACAAACCTTTCAAACAAAAAAGAGATTTAATCTGAGAACCTCTAGACTTACCACTCACACACAACATGTTTGAGCTCTGAAATAAAGAAGATGAGGTGTGCTTAAAGTGGTTTTGTGCAGATGTTGTAATGTGATGATGAGCAGATGCATTTACTGCTGCTGATGTTGTTCAGACACATTTTAAAGGAACCCCAACTCTAACCCAAGTCCACACCAAACTCAAAACACCAAAACATTTCCCTCTAATTATGCCATCTTCTAAGCACCACATTTTAACCAGAGTCTTAATGAATAACTGTAAAAACACTCATGGCAGTCAACACACATTTACACAAGACTCTGGAGAACTTCTCTTTAAAGATCCACATTGTGTGACACATATATTTCTACCCAATTTCTCACTTGTAGGAAAAGATACCAGCGGCCTGACAGAGTCCGAACTCCCCCCGAGCGTCGATCCTCCTGGGATGGAAGGCAGCTACCTGAACCTAAAGGAACCTAATGTGAAAGGTCCGAGTGAGCGGACAGGATCCGACCTTTCCAGCCCTCTGGATAAAAGTGAGGCAGAGAGCAACAAAGGCAAGAAGAGACGTAATCGCACAACATTCACCAGCTACCAGCTGGAGGAGTTGGAGAAGGTCTTCCAGAAGACACATTACCCAGATGTGTATGCCCGCGAGCAGCTGGCTCTAAGGACGGACTTGACAGAAGCTCGAGTTCAGGTGAGGGGAAAGAAATAACACAATGCTACACCTGGAATCCTCTGGGCCTCAGTAACCAAGTGTTTTGGGGAAATGTGATTTTCTGTCTTTAAAAACCACAAATTCATCACGTCATCTTGTGTTTCACCTTAAAGAGCTCTCTCATTACACACCGACACTTTGAAACAAGTGTTCAGGATCAGATTCATTCTCATGGAATTTGTCCAGGTTCAAAAAGGCTAAAAAAACAAAACAGACATGCTTAAGGAATATGCAAAGTTTCTTAAAAGATATGCCACACATCCATCAATTTGACTTCCGGTAACAAGATGGCGCCTGTGCTTGGCTTAGCCGCGGTCACCGGCCACTTTTTCAAACTTTTCTCCTCTAACCTCCTCTTTTTCACCTTGCTCCTGTCTGCGATCCTCTTCAGTAGTGTCCCTGCTACCATCTCCTATGATCGCCAGACTCTTTTGTCCTTCCATTCGTTCACGATCGCCCAAGATGCACCGAGGACGCACCTTCCTGTTTGTTTACCTGAGTGGTGCGCTGGCCCGGAGTCAAATGATTCCTACCAGGACGCCTCCAGCAATGTTTGTCCGGTCCCTGGGAAACATTGGAGGAAAAGAGGTAAAAAAGCAGGAATCCAGGTGAGAAAAAGACTTCTCTTAAAGCGTGGTTTATCTAGTAAACACCGGCGTGATCTTCTAGCTTCTTGTCCTTTGTTTGGCGACTTGAGCGTCACTTCCGCATTCCCGCCAGGCCGCATTGCGGCGCGGTTTCTCCGTCCAAGTTTTTTAAGGTCAGTTTATCCTCATTCCTCAGTGGTTTCTCCTCCTGTTCCCTCCATAAATGATTTTTTTTATAAACACCATGGATGTAACCCTGCTAATTTACGTCCTCTAACTCCAGCTGTTTCTGTAGTTTCTGATTCCTCCACCTCACTCAGCATGGCTCTATTAAATACCTGCTCTGTTAACAATAAGTCCTTCCTGCTTAATGATTTAATTCTCTCTAAAAACCTGGATTTTCTGTTTCTGACTGAAGTTTGGCAGCAAACATCTGATTATTCTGGTCTGATTGAACTCTGCCCGAGTGGTTATTCTTTTCTTAGTCAGCCCCGGGGTTCTGGTCATGGTGGAGGCCTAGCTGTTGTTTTCAGAGACCATCTTCCATGTAGCTGTACAACGTCTGGTCACTTAGCTTCCTTTGAACTGCAGCTGATTAAAATCGGGTGTAAGGATTAAAGTCGGGTGTAAGGACCCGTTCTACTGTGCTGTGGTCTATCGTCCACCTGGTCCAAACGGTTCTTTCCTTCTGGAGTTTAGTGACTTTCTATCCTCCACTGTGAAGCTGTCCAGACTGGTGATTGTTGGTGACTTTTACATCCAAGTTGATGATCCCTCAGACCACTTTGCCATGAATTTCTCCAGCCTTATGGACTCCTTCAGCTTTACCCAGCATGTTTCTGTCCCCACACACACCAGGGGGCACACGCTAGACCTTGTTTTTACCCTGGGTCTAAATGCTGACAGTGTTTTTCCTGAGGACGCTTATATTTCAGATCACCATTGCATTTTCTTTAACTTGTCAGTTTCTGCGTCCCCACCTCCTGCCACTATGGAGCTAGGATTGGGACAATATTCAATGTAACTTGTACCAAGTTTTGTAACTTGGAACATGTTTCATGACATGTAACTTTGGATTCGTAACTTGTAACTTTAGTTATCTAACTTGTAATTCTCAATTTGTACTTGTATTTCTTGTTTTGTAACAGGAAATTTTCATTTTGTACATATATTTTTTATTTTGTAAAATCAAACTTTTATTTTGTACTTTTACTTCTCATTTTGTAACATCAAACATTCATTCAGAAACATGAATCTTTCGGTTTTTACATAACAGACTTCCAAAATAAAAAAAAATCTATGTGCATGTTTGAAATCAAAACTCTCAAAACACACATTTCATTCTACAGGTACAAACCTCAAATCTACAGTTTTACAAATCATTTTGTCTCAATTCTAGCGTCAGTGGGAGGAACTTGGGTGGAACCAATGAGAGCACGAGTCTTAGCTATCAATCATGTTCTCGAATTCCTGTCCAATCATTGGGAGAGGAGGGCAGGGTTCTGTCAGAGCTGTAGAAAGACAGAGTTACGACACTCTTTGAACTCGCCGACTCGCAGTTACGTGGTTCATCGAGCTCTCAGTTCCAAACATCCCAGCGCCGTAAGTCAGTTTGAACGGCGTATGGTGGGACAAATCACAAAAATTTTATATAATCACATTTCCCCTGGCTATTTGTGGTAATTATTGAATAATATTATATATTATATTATATATTATGTCCTAATTCCTCCACAAAGTTGCCTATTTATATTTTTCCGAGCATTTGTAGGAAGACAAACACCCGTGACTGTTCTACATTACAGGAACACGACAGTCCTAACACATTGTAGAACACATTTAGACCACATACATTACTATAATATATTATAGCAATAAATTTGATGTAGTAATGCAACACACTGCTCTAATATAAGCATATTTAATAACTTTAAGTCCTACAAGAAGCCCTAAACTGGAGTGGTAATATCCATTTAAAGTGGTTTATTGAAAGCTAGAATTCTGCTCCAGCTTACCTTGAAGAAAATTTGTAGCTGTTTATGCTTTGAATGATGATCTGTTATGTTCAGTAGATTACATTTTACAATCATTACTTTATGTTTTGATGCGAAGACATTACATGCATCTGTAACCCAGTTTATATGGCTTCTAAAAACTGTATGGTTCATCACAGTAGATAAAAAAGTGTTATTTGCGAAAATATCAACACCAAACTTGTACAGTGTGTATAATAGCATTTTTAATAAAGCATTTTACCAACATTATGTTTAGTCATTACATATGCGCAAATAAGCTGAATCAATAAATTTGAGCAATGTACTCAAGACCTAATGAAACTCTTTTGAATAACTTTATTTAGAATATTATTGAAATAAAATGTGTCTGTGGGTTAAAATTTGAAATTACTAATTTTAGGGTTGGATAAAATTTTGAAATGTAATTTTACATCTCTATATTTTTAGTTTCGTTCAATATTTGTATATGCACAAAAATAGTATTTTAATAATCCATTTATAGGCTGATTATCTTACCATGGTTGGCTGTGCTGCATATAGCAATTGGTCTGAGGGAGGAATCAGAATTATGGCTTACCCAAAGACGCAGAGAGAAGAAGAAAATGGTTGGCTCAAGTCAGCAGGAGCAACCTCACCATGACCAGAGATCACAATAACAAAAAGCTGTGTGCAGTGAGTTTAATGTGCACTCTCAAATGTTTCCTATCAAGGCTCTACATGTTTTGCTCTCAACTGCACAAGGCTGCAATTAAACTGTTAAATGTGGCAGGAAATAAACTACAGTAATACACCACTCTACAGGCACGTTTTGAGGAGGGACAGTTTACTAAGACTAGGCAAGGCAAGGTGAGACTCAGGGCTGATGCTGTTTGTTCATCGCTCTGAACCAAGAAGGAGGAAGGATCCCGCAGTGAGAAGTACAGCAGAACCACTGCATGCTGATCCACTGACCAGTGACCACACATGTTGTACTCAAGTAAACTGTGGTACGAATCTTTTGAAATATTAGACATTTGTATTTATTTTATTTTAAAATAATTATTTATTCTAACAGTGCCATTATAAATTCAGAGAATGAGGAAAGCAGCAGCAGCAGTGAGGCAACTGAGTTGAGAGAAAGTGAGGGGGGACATGAGATGGTATCAGGAGAGAGGGACATCCCAGGAAGCCATGAGGAGCCAGCGTCAGGGCCAGGAGGAGAAAGGAACAGGCTATGTAACCAGGGAACTCAGCTGGAAAACCTAAGGGAGGAAATAGAAAGTCACAAAGGCATGAAAAACACAAGAGGCATTGAATGGAGTAAATAGACAATCAAAAAGGCTGTACAACTCCGTTTTTCAGTGGGTTCAACAGGCTACAGGTTTCTCCAGGACACGAGTATCCCTCTGCCTGATGTTAGAACCCTGCAAAGACAAATGCAGCCCATTAAGCTGGAACCAGGTGTGTTAGGAGAGGTGTGTGACATGCTCAGTTTGAAGGTTAAAAATCTGACAGAGATGGAATGAGAGTGTGTGCTTACTGTGGATGAGATGGCAATCACTCCAGGCATGCATCACTCCATCACAGACCCAACTGGGATTTGCCACCACTGTTGTTTCTGGTCAGCTCTCCGCTCAGCCACTATGAAAACATGAAGATGGACACACAACAGAGTTTAACCTTTAATGGTTACATAAGATTTTTTGTTTTAGTTACTCTTTGATATTTATTTATTGATAGTTGTGTTATTAATTCTTATTTCTTGTCATTCCTTAATAACAAAATTGCAAATGCTAATATTAAGGGGCAGCAGTAGCTCAGGTGGTAGAGCGGGTTGCTTCATGATCGGAGGGTCATGGGTCCGATTCCAGCTCCCGCCAGGGGTATCCTGCTGATGTGTCCTTGGGCAAGACACTTCACCCAACTTGCCTGTGTTAGTGGTGGTCAGAGGGGCCGACGGCGCCAAATGGCAGCCTCGCCTCTGTCAGACCTCCCCAGGGCGGCTGTGGCTACAAGTAGCTTACCATCACTAGCAGTGTGTGAATGTGAGAGTGTGTGAAAGCATCTTTGGGTGTCTTGAAAAGCGCTATATAAGTTCAATGCATTATTTATTATTATTATTATAAAGCAAGTGGAAATGAGCATTTTTATGGAAAATGTCTAATTTTTAAAAGTGATAGTTCGACTACTGTTCTTGAATTATCTTAATTCTATTCTTATTACTTGAGTCCACAAAACAGAACAACATATCTTCTTACGTTCGTAATCCTGTTTGTCTCATGCTTCAGCAGTTCGTTGCAGTCAGTGTTATTAACTGAAAAATATTAAATTACTTGTCTTCACAATCACATTTTCTTTATCATTGGTCTCTCCATTTGTGCTTCCATTTCTGGTGCATGTTCGTGTTGATACAGCAACCAGCAACGTATTGTACAAAGAAATCCCAAATAAAACTAATAATGTAAAAAGTTTATAAACTACTTCATACTGGGGCGCGCTGACAGGGGCGAGGCTGCCGAGTACAGGCGCCACCGGTCCCTCCGACCACCACCAGCAGGCAGGGTGGATTGGATGTCTTGCCCAAGGACACAACAGCAGAATTATCTGTCCGGAGCCGGGATCGAACATGCAACCTTCCGATTACTGGACTTCCCGCTCAACCTGTTGAGCTACTGCTGCCCCAAATTAATTAAAGGTTATCTAGCTGAAACTGGCAACATAAAATATCATCGTTGGCTTATTTTGGTACGAAGCGGTTAGCTAACGCTTCACAATGCAACAAAATGATGACATTAAATCAACTTACCGGAGAAAATCCTTCCGAAACACCGAAAATGAACTACGGTCAATGCAGCAGCGGGGGCTGTTTGGAACTATTCGAAGCTACACAAACCAAATGACTTCCGCATTCCATTATTTCCATAGGAGTCTATTGGAGTGTCGTCACTCTCTACAGCTCTGACAGAACCCTGCCCTCCTCTCCCAATGATTGGACAGGAATTTGAGAAACGTGATTCGTAGCTAAGACTCGTGCTCTCATTGGTTCCACCCAAGTTCCTCCCATCGAAGCTAGAATTGAGACAAAATGATTTGTAACACTGTGGATTTGAGGTTTGTACCTGTATAATGAAATGTGTGTTTTGAGAGTTTTGATTTCAAACTTGTACATTGATTTTTTTATTTTCGAAGTCGGTTAGGTAAAAACCGAAAGTTTCATGTTTCTGAATGAATGTTTGATTCAACAAAATGAGTAGTAAATGTACAAAATAAAAGTTTGATTTTACAAAATAAAAAATACACATACAAAATGAAAATTTTCCTGTTACAAAACAAGAAATACAAGTACAAATGGGGAATTATAAGTTAGAAATCTAAAGTTACAAGTCACGAATCCAGTTACATGTCATGAAACATGTTCCAAGTTACAAAACTTGGTACAAGTTACATTGAATATTGTCCCAATCCTAGCTCCATACTGCTCACTGTCTGGTTAGTTCGCGTTTTCTTAATGAGAGCACAGCTAGCAATTTTTCTGCTGATAACGACCCAGATTCCTTAACTTCTCAGTTTAACGAGCACTGCCTCTACATTCTGGACAACATCTGTCCTGTCAGAACCAGATCAGTTCCTGCAGTGAACCCTACTCCCTGGTTTAATGACAGCCTTCACAGACTGAAGCGCCAATGCAGAAAAATTTAGCATTTGTGGAAGAAAACCCATCTCCATGTCCATCTACTGCACATAAAGGATCTTCTGACATCCTTTAACTCTGCAGTCAGAGATGCAAGGGTTTTCTATTTCTCCAACCTGGTGTCCCAGAGCAAAGGGAACCCCAAGTTGCTGTTTAACACCATCAGCAGCATCGTCTCTCCTGCCTCTCCTACAGCCTCCATCCACTCTGTTGCAGACTGTGAGAACTTTCTGTCTTTCTTTGTGGACAAAGTCAGTAAGGTTAGATCTAGCATCTCTCCTTTAGCCTTATCGCTGCCTCTCCTGACTCCAACCAGGCCCACCATCCTAGATAGCTTTGCTCCTGTTTCTTTGCCTGAGTTAACCAAACTAGTTAACTCTATGAAGACCTCTGCATGCCCCCTCGACATCTTACCCTCATCTTTGTTTAAAAGTGCTTTTCAGTCCATCGGACCCAGCATGCTCTCTATAATTAATGATTCTCTGGTTTCTGGTCAGGTCCCTGCTTACTTTAAGAAAGCTGTAATCCATCTGCTTCTTAAAAAACCGAGTCTCGACCCCTCTCTCCATAGCAGCTTCAGACCCATCTCTAAACTTCCGTTCATCTCCAAGATCTTGGAAAAGGTTGTGGCAAAACAACTCACAGCTGCTCTTGATGAACATAACATCTATGATAGCTTCCAGTCAGGTTTTTGTAGAGATTGTTCTACTGAAACAGCTCTTCTTAGGGTATCTAATGACCTTCTGACCCACAGTGATGCAGGGGACTGTTCTGTTCTGGTCCTGCTGGACCTGACTGCAGCCTTTGACACTGTTGACCATCACCTGCTACTGGAGAGGCTGAGAGACTGGGTAGGCCTATCAGGATCTGCTCTGGAGTGGTTCTCCTCTTATCTCTCTGAGCGTTCCTTTTCTGTGGCTGTCTCCAAGTTTAGGTCCTCCATCACCTCCCTTACCCATGGTGTCCCACAAGGTTCTGTGCTGGGGCCTCTGTGCTTCCTCCTCTATCTGCTTCCTCTTTAGCACATCCTGAGTTCCTTTAAAGGAATCTCCTACCATCTTTATGCAGATGACATCCAATTGTACATCTCCCCATGAGACGTCTAAGCTGCAGCTGTTACACACCTGCTTAGACTCTATCAAAACCTGGATGGCTGGGAGCTTTCTACAGCTGAATGAAGATAAGACTGAGATCCACATCTGTGCCCCAGACAAGCTGGTTCCCAAAGTCAGAGACTCTCTTGGTCAGCTTGCTTCTCACACCAAACCCTCTGTCAGGAATCAGCGCCTTGGGCTTGCTGACAGGGTTGCGGAAAGCGCTTTATAAATAAAGCTTTGATTTGATTTGATTTGAGGAATCTTGGTGTGACCTTTGACCCAGCTCTCACCCTGGATTCTCATGTCAGTTCTCTTGTTCGCTCTTCCTTCTTACATCTCAGGAACATTGCAAAGCTGAGTCCCATTCTGTCTTGCTCTGAACTTGAGACAGTTCTCCACACCTTCATCTCCTCACGCTTAGACTACTGTAACTCTCTTTTCACGTGTCTGAGCAGAACCTCCCTGAACCGTCTACAGGTGGTTCAGAATGCCTGTGCTCTGCTTCTGACCAAGTCCTCCAAACACACCCACATCACCCCGCTTCTCCTCCAGCTTCACTGGCTGCCAGTCAACATCAGGGTTCATTTCAAGATTCTGGTTCTAGTCTATAGCCCTTACATGGACAAGCACCATCTTACATTGGTGATCTTCCCAGTCCCTACACCCCCAGCAGGTCCCTGAGGTCCAGTGACCAAAGCCTACTGGTTGTGCAGCACCAGGCTTAAGACCAAAGGTGACAGATCAGTTGCTGCTGTGGCCCCTAGACTCTGGACCTCTCTCCCCTTGAGCCTGAGATCAGTGGACTCAGTGGACTCCTTTAAAAAGCAGCTGAAAACTCACCTGTTCAGGCTGGCTTTTGTATGACCTTCTTCACCACTCTCTCTTTATTCTGTCCTCCCTACCTATTCCACCTTCCTCAGGATCCACTGATTTCTTTCTTTCCTATTCACCCTCTCTCTTTCTTTACATTTTTTAATCACAATTGTCTATTTTTTGCTCATTTTAAATATATTTTTAACCTTTTTCTAAATTCTTTTTTCATTTTTACATTTTTTGTTTTTGTGAAGCGCCTCGTGATTTTTATCTTGAGAGGCACTATAGAAAAGATATTTTCTTCTTCCTCTTCCTCAATAACTGTCTTTCTACCCAAGAAGTCCCTGGACATTTCTGGGAGGGGGGTACAATGGTTTGGTCCTCTTAGCCGCTGTGTCTCCATAGGAAATTGGACCTTTGCTACAATATCAGCATATTGCGAGCATTTTGGCACTGAGTGCTGCCATTGATTAGCACCAAAATGGTGTCTTTGAACATTAACAACATGAAAAGTTTTATTCTTTCAAAGTGCACTATAACTGAACCCACTGGGGAACTGGGAGAGCTGCTTTGTGATGTAAAATGTGCCGTTCAATGACCAGAAGAAGTGTTGTTTTTTTATGTGCTCGTTGAGAACAAAGCCCTGTGAATGAAGTCCTTGAGAGAGGTATTTTCAACGTTTGAAGTTTGGAAACTAATTTTAAAGCATTGTGAATGCTTCTTATTTTCTTTTGCTTCAATTCTTCTTCACCATCAACTATTCCAATTTTACAAACGCCAGTTGTTTTGGCGAAGTCTGCTGTTGTCTTTTCCTACTGAGTTACAACCAATCAGCATGGGTTAACCACAAGTCCCACTCAGTGACCTGACAGGGCCATTACAAGTACCTACCTACCCTGTTCAGGTAGTCTGTTGGGTCATGGAAAACGGTCTGTTCAGGCGGCCTGGTGAAATGGAGACACACACACAAAGGCCTTGTAAAATCACACCGAAGTCCTCATAGACTCAATTTTTTTCATAAATCAATCCAAATAAACTACAAAAACAAAAGAACATTGATACCACGCAGGACTGTAGTGTCTTTGGTGAAGGTCCAATAACTAAATTCACTAAAGAACCTCCAAACTTCAGACACATTGCTAGGCTGGCTTCAAATGACACTAAGCAGCAGTGTTACGAGTTAGTTTATACGTATAAATGTCCACGACACCAATGTCTCTCCTGTGAGGAGAGATGAAACGATAAGTTGATAAATTTGTCTTAAATAGTTGTCCAAGAACACTTGTAGGAATATTTTGCCCACCCTCCCAGAGTGGTCATAAATCATCATAATGCAACATAATGTGTAACAGCTGCTGAGACTCAGCAACACGTCATGAGATAAAATTCTTTCCACAGGTATTTAAAGTTTAACAACAGTTAGGTTAAACGACAACATTATTTTTGCCCAGTTGCATTAGAGAAATGAGTCACGTGAACACTAACATGCTGTTAGTCATCAGAACGTGCTCTTTCAAAGCACAGAGGCTGTCGTGAGCTGAGATGTTCTTGTTTGAATTCTAATAATCACTCTGGAACCTGACAGACAAAACTGGGTGGGTTAACACTGTTGACAAAGATTGTTTTGAACAGCAGAACAGAAAAGCCTATTGTTCTTACATTTCTCTATTCTGCCTGCCAGTTTTAGATCAGAGTTGGGTGGGTTGGACTGAGGGACTACTCTGCTCTTTGCTCTTATGCAGATTCTGCAGCAGGGTCAGAGGTCAAGGGTTTTCTCTGCAGCGCGACCGTGATACTTCTGCAGGCACGGAAGGAAAACACATGGAAACTCATCACAGCTATTTGGCATGGATATAAAAGACACTCTGAGATGCCAGTTTCAATTTCCAAGCAAAGCCAGAGACATTGTCAGGGACAGAGAACCTGGCCTGGTTCTCGGGGTGGTACAGTAAAAAATATGTATATTTATGTAGCCATCATATTCCCCACATGCATATAATTAACTTTTTCATCTGACACAGCAGAGTCACTGTGAGGTTTGACCCAATCTTCTGAAATCAGGCCCCCAAATACGCACGCAATCAAGACTTAAATCCCACAATTTCAGCTGAAGATCCATCGAGACAAAGTCCAGAGATTTCCAATTGTTGAATTCCGAGGGGCACATGAAGCTCAGCAAGCTTTTGGAGAATCCTTTTCATCTCCAACATAACAGCAATTGAAATACGGACTACAGATGTTTTCTGCCAAAATTAAGGTCCTTTAGTTTCATCCCCAGTTAAAGGAAGAACGTTTCCATAAAGAGAGACGGGCTGCAGCTTTCTAAAATCATGTGTGACTTTTTTCTGCCACTGCTTTATTTAGTGCAATTAGCTTTCACCCTCAGACATGAACTTCACCATGCTCACTTTTTAATGGAGGGGATGGTGTATGTGTGTGTGTGTGTGCATGAATGCTTGTGTGTGTGTTGGAGTGAAGCAGTCTATCAATTATAGCGGACCTGCATGACAGAGATGAGGTGAGACGGCTGGACTTCAAAGCTGCTTTTGTAGCTTCAGACTCTGCCCTCCCTCTCTCCCTCTTCCTCTTTCTCTGCCTGCTGGCTCCGGAGCATAAATAAAGCTACATAATGGCTCTGTAAGCTGCGTTTTGCTGTCAGCGTCTTTAGCAATTACTGTATCACCGCCAAAGCATTTTGATCTCCAAGAGCACAGAGCCACCTTCCTTGCAGATGTCTGCTAAATAACATAAACAAGAGTAGTCGGTGTTTGCAGTAAAGAACATTTCTTTCTCCTTTGGTATCTGCAGGATGTACCACCACAAACCAAAAAACTGGAGTTCTGTGTGTGCAAAAGCTCAAATGACCTTCAATTCTTAAACATGATGAAATGTTGGGGAACAGAGCAGCAAAGGACACATCTGACTTCATAATGTTCCCTGAATTATCTTTCTTCCAAAGTATTTGGCTTGGGTCACAGTCCTACCGCTGTTCAAAGGAAACGCTACGAGAGCAAACCCTCAGTGAAACACTACACATTCTGGAGCCACAAATCAACACGAGGGAAATATATGTTCTCAGACTTTGGATGCTTGTTTAGAAAACCGGTTCCAGTAAGTGTTTTAGAGGGAAAAATGCTGTATTTGTTACCGAATCACTTAGAAAACAGTAAAATGCATGTAACATGGTATGCAAATGTGTGTTTAATATATGTGTGTGGACGCCAGCTCTGCTGCTCTCGTCTGCACGCTTCCAAAAGGTCACGGAGGTTAGCCGCGGAAAGCCGAGGGCTTAGGCGTCAGGAAATTAAACATGAAATGAAAACAAGCCCCAGTTTGAACATTCTCCCATCTCACTTTCCAATATCCCCACTTCCCTTCACGAACTTAAAAGGGAGGTGGGAGGAGAGCGACATGATGGGGAAGGGGTGGGGGAGGGTCAAGAGGGACAGAAAAAGAAGATAAGAGACGGAGTAAAGAGATTTTCATTTGCTATGACTGAAACGACTGCTTAGTTACCAACAAAAGTTCATTTATTTATAGAAGTTGTTTTTGCATTTTCTGACCCAGATGATGAACATGATGAAAACCAATTGTAACTAACCAGCATACAGACACTCTTATTTTGAAAAGTTTTTTTAAAAAAGGTCAGTTTAGACTAAAACGTCATGATTAAGTAACAATAGCTATGTAGTTATCTTTGACTGCTACAGCTAACACAGATATTATAATTATACCTTCTCCCAGATGTACACTTTTTACGGAAAACAGAGTTTTTTTATTGAATCATGATAATAAATTGACACAGAAAATTCTTTTATGACCCACTGCAAACAGACTAAACTGAATCTATTAGAAGATTTATAAGTATTTAATGAACATGTACTAAATGCTTGAATGCAAACTCAACCGTATCAATCCAATTTGAAGCTTTTCATGCGGAGAGGTTAATACTTACAAACCTGTAATGTAATGAGCTCATGTATCTTAACTTCCACCAAAATACAGACATGGAAAACCTTAAAAAATAATAAACATCCAAATCCTCAGAGGGAGCGGGACTCAGAGCCTCTTCCTGCAAACACATGATATAATTCAAAGAGCAGCACCTTGACTTTGGGCCCAGATATCAGTTTACCCCTCTGGAAAAAAATGTCCTCTAATCACATTAGCCGACCTGAGGAGAGTTCAGGATAGTTTTGAGCATCTTGAGATAACTAGTGAGAGTTCAGCTGGTTTAGCTTTATCACAATAACACGTCAAACACCAAACCAGACTTATTCTATCGCTTCTCTCACTTAACCTTGTTTGTGCACATCTCTGAGAGAAATGAAATCAGTGAGAGGAACTGGGGACATGGGTGGGGGTGGTGAATGAATGGAATGACTGAAGGGAAACTGCATGTCAGGGATTGTGCAAACCACAAGCTGATTGGGTTGAGAATCAACCCACAAGCTGAGTTTAAGCCCCTGTGTTGAAGTGGGATTGCTCTCTGGTCTCTGTGAAGATGTTTTTCTCTTGGTAGGGTACAGTTCAGACATCCAACAAATAAATAACAAAGCTACGCATAAACATGTGGAGCGTCCCGTTCCCCTCCTCTATCTGTCTGTTCCACTGCAACAAAATGATGAGAAAATAATCCAAACGCAACTAGAATGGTTCATTTCTGCTTTTAAAGCCATCCGTGATGAGACTGAATCAGAATTTCTTCTTGTTAATAATTGTATGCATTTTGATTTCATTAGTAATCACCTGCCTCTAGTCTTATTTGCAATGGTTGTTGCAAGGATATACTACAAATATCATGAATTTGGAACATAGACTTCAAATTCTAAAGCTGTCTTTCCCACTATAGAGTGTGTATTCAATAACTTTCTCTAATTCTGTCTATTCAGCTTTGTGCCGGATACCCAAATCTTTATTACGTACTTTACTGACAACACATAAATATCAAATTATATTATCTCCACCACTTCTACAAATACAGCTAAAAATAACAATAATGCACAACGCCTTTTTATATTGTGGTAATGATCTGCATCAATTCAACAGTTGCAGAGCTGTTAACAATAAAAAAGGGGTTTTAACCCTTCATTAAGTTAATCACAGCTACTAAATGAAAATAGCAGCTATGCTATTATTGTTATTTTTATTTAGCTATGCCATGGCTGTACTGGCATAAGTCACTAAAGAAAACCATTATTGCAAATTATAGCAATGCACAACGTCTTTGTAATATTTTAACAATCTGCAGCAATTTAACAAATGCAGAGCTGGTAATACAAACATTTTTATGGTTTCATTAACTTGCATTAACTCAGTTGCTGCTACTATTAAACATTAACATAACCGCTTGGCTGTTATTCTTGCAACTTTAGTGTGAGAGATGGCACTTTTGGTTTTGAACAAGAGAAGGAATGTTTGGCTCACAGGAGCTGAGTGCAGAGTGGAGTCAGTAAGAGAGGAGCGCAGCTTTATTTGATTTCATTAATTTTGGAAAAGTTGGATTCAGGGACGAAATTTTGATTTCAGAAGTGGGGGGGACACACCAGGCTTGTGCGGATTTGGGGTGGGGGTGTTATGTAAAGACCCTTTGACACGTCACATGCCCATCTCAATAATTTTTCCATCCTCAATATATATATATATATATATATATATATATATATATATATCAAAGTTAAAAAATGTACAACTCTATTATCATTAATATTTATTATCATTATTGAAGTGCAGTTTTGGCTGTTGACAATGGATAGGCCATTGTATTTATTGTTTTGGGTCTTTTTTTATTGTTTTTGGTGCAACATTTTCTAACAGGGAGTGAGATTCTTTTTTTTATTTAATTTTTGTTTGTTATTTTTATTCATTTAGAAGTTCTGGTTCTGGACATTTCAATGTTAAATGAAGGTTTATTTGTTGCATTTTAAAGGGTGTACTTGCATTATTATGACATATTAACATTATATTAGTGGTTATTTTGGTCTAGATAATGTTGACAATGATATTGTTTATCATCAACAATTTTTTGGACAAAATATCATCCAGCAAAATGTGTTACTTTCCCAGGCCTAGTCAAAAGTATAAAAATTATTTATACATAAACGGTCCCTCCTGAGATCTGGCCGTTATTTCATTTGCTGTGTTAGAGGACATGCTGAACTAATGTTTTACACATGATCATCACCCTAACATTTGTCACAATGATCAATTTTATGTCTATCGTATCTTCATTATTTCAACCTCACCTGTGAGCCTCCAGCCTCTGCTCCATCTCCTCCAGGCTCTCGTCCTCCATCTCCTACAGCCTCTCCTGCTGTACCTTCACCGGTCTCTCCTCCTGCATCTCTGTCGGTCACCTGAAAAAAAGATGCATGAACTATAAACAGTGGGAGATTTTGGAATGGAACAAACAGAAATATTTACAGGATGGTTCTAGTATGATTCACAATTATTATTAATATAATGTGTAAATTATTCATTACCAATTTGAGTGTATAAAAACATATTAAATATGTTTTTTCCCTTAAAAGTGTTTAAACAGTTGTTGCATTTCAACACACAAAAAATAAATGGAAAAAATAAGATAAATCTAATGAAAAGTGTACATCTTTGACATTAAGCTTAAAAAAATCTGTTGACGATGATACTGTTCATTTTTCAGAGCTTTTTAATGTGAACATATACATTGCAATAGATAAGTTTACAATAAAGTTAAATGATAAAAGTTTTGAAGTTACACTTCTACTACTACTACTACTAGTAATAATAATTATGATGATAATAGTAATAATAAAAACATAATAATTATAATAATACGAATAAATTGTGTCTGAGGAGTCAGTTATGTGGAGGAGATTAGTTTGTAAAAGTTAGTTTTGAGTATGTTTGTGAAGGAGGAGGTGAGTCTGAGCTTAATGCAGGGGTGTCACATGTTCCAACTTACGTTTTGACTTTGAAAGAAGTCTCTTATATCCACTTTCGTTTCTTGACATGCTGCCTCCTGGCTGTGCATAACTACCAAAGACTCACAAATGAACACTTATTCAAATGTTATATAATGGAAGCTGAGCTGAGCTCTGATATTACACAGCGTCTAGTTGACGATGTGACTCAGTACCGGTGTTCCCTAGCGGCTCCAAACTAGCAAAACAACGTGAGCACGTTCTGTTTACTACTTGGAGTGACAGCAGCAACAGCCAATAATACGTTAGCAAGTATCAGCAGAGCCAATAGATTAGCTTTTGGGTGGGTCTAATAGGAAACCGGTTTCCGTTTCGGTCCTAGTGCTCAATCAAATCCATTTAATGGAGCGTAACATTGTTTTTGGACGGAAAAAAGTGAAGGGGACCGAAACTGCCTTTTGAAAAAGTGGGGGGGACATGTCCCACCCGTCCCCCCCCAAAATTACGTCCCAGGTTGGATTCACAAATGTAGGTGGATGCAGGCATACTGAGAACAGTCACAGCTACATTCTTGAGGTTTGGGAGCTGATGGGCATTGATCTGACTCCCACACTTAATGTGGCCATTTGTGTGCAGCTCTTGTGACATCTTAAGTGACGACTGCATGTCCACTAACTCCTGAAGGAACTGTCCCTCATCAATAGAAGAGACCACTTCTTTTGCTTGATGGACGTTTCCTCAGCGATGAGAGCAAATGGATCTTTTGTTGATTGCATCGCCTCCGTAATAAGTGACAGATCCTCCAGGCGACTGGCGAAGTTGTCCTTCAGTTCCACAACTAAACCAGTTATTTCTGCCATGTCCAGAACATTGTCTTCACAGAAAGTTGATATTCGCTTGTTGTATGTCCTTTTAATGGTAGCGGAAAGAGCAGCTGCTCTCCAAAACATGCACAATCAAAATCAAAGGAACACACACACACACACACACACACACACACACACACACACAACTGGGCCGTGTTGCTTCTGTCTGTGGACTCATCTACAGCAATAGACATAACGGGAGCTTTTTCAAGATCTTTGATAAGTGAGTAAAACAAATCTGTTGCTAATATTTCAACTCACTGAATGTTTGATTTATTTGACAAAGGCACACTTTTCACTGCAGTAGTCATGCTGATCACCTCGTCCACAACAGCTAGCTTATATGCTTTTACAGTTTAGAGTCAGAAAAGGTCCACTTCTTCTTTGCTAAAACGAATGACACACGTTGAAAAGCTGCAGTTGCTTTTGCTTGTGCAGTACATGCCCTTAAATTGTAGAGGAGCTGATGCTAGCAGGCTCTGATTGCTAAGATGGTGCTGCATTCACTTGCAATATCAGTGTGGAAATTTTGAGTCTCCCACACAAAACCTGTTTTTCAACAGGGTTTTTCTGTTGGTGGTTGGGGGATAGGGTCAGGTGGGCCAGCAGGCCACCATTCACTGCCCGACGTCTAAAGTCACTCGTATAGAGGCAACGACGATCAACACACTTTTAAAAAACAAAACAGTTCAGGTACAGTTCATCATAAAACAGCTCCTGCTGCTTCTGCTAAACTAAACTCAAGATGAAACAACTACAAGGATTTGACATGAAGCACTGAAAATTAGAGAGACCTAATAACAAATGCACTTAATTTATCTTTAATTAAACTAGAACCAAGTGTTCCCAGATAATTGAAAGCAGATTTAAAATCATGGAGAGGTAACTCAAACAAAAACAAAACAACCAAGACTCTCAAGATAAACAACATAATAATCTCACGGTAAAACAACAAACAAGCCAAAATTCTAGCATAAACCCAATCATGACAAGAACAACACCTCAATGGTGTTAAGTCTTGCCTTGTGCATTATTTTGTGCTGCCATGTGGGTATCTACTGCTTCTATAAACACTCCATCTATTTTTGTCAATACTTGCTTTTTTAGGAATTATGTGCGTAAAACAAGACATTTCAAAAAAGTCCTTGTTTGTGATGTCACAAACAGGGAAACGGCATTGAACTATCTCTAATGTGGAAAACAACGCTGCTGCTGATGGAGCTGCAGTTCTACTCTGAACCACCCATTGTCAGAGCTTCTCCGCTTATAGCAGCCTGAATGGGAAATGGGTGGGCGTGGCATACTCCAGTTTATTTTCTTAAAGCGACTTTACGGAGTTTTGAATTTTTATGCTCGCGATTGCCCCCTCAGGCCAAAAGCGTAATGGCAGCTTCAATAGTAGGCTCGTGCACGAGGCGCGCATGCTGTATGTGCACACTCCTTAACAAAAATAACAGCTGAGACAGTCCTGTGTGTGTGTGTGTGTGTGTGTGTGTGTGTGTGTGTGTGTGTGTGTGTGTGTGTGTGTGTGTGTGTGTGTGTGTGTGTGTGTGTGTGTGTGTGTGTGTGGCCTGGAGGACAGAGGACAGGAGAACGCACAGCTAATTGATTAAATAATTTGGTTCCTTTCTCTTCAGCACAGCTGACAAAGGTTTATGATGGGTTAGTCCTCCTGCATGCTCAGATCATTCCCTTCCCTTGCTTGAAAAATTGTTCCAAAATGAAAGTTGAACCCACATCTTTTTTATCTGTGAATTCAATGCCGTTCGGCCAGTCTCAAATAAAAATTTGGGCATCTTACTGTTAAAAAAAAAACCATTAATGTAAAAGAAACTCTAAATAAACTATGTTCACATTCAGAATCAAACCCAGGTCTTCTACACGAGAGTCCAATGCCTTACTAGGTGAGCTATAGCACCAGTGGTGTCTTTTGTATCTGTAACTTTTATATCCTTGATGACAGCAGAAACGGAGCGAAAATGGCTATTGTGTTGCTAATTTGCAGGAAATATCTAGAAGAAAGTTCTACAGAAAGTAGCTAAGGGTCCTCAGAAATGTAGCTAGCTTTGTTACTAGGCGTTAGGAACAGCGACAAAGTGGCAATGCCTCTCTGCTGCTGGGGGGTGGGGGGGTTGGGGGGGGGGGGGGTCATTGCTGCTGCTGCTGTTTGGATTGCTGGCTGTAATGCACATAACACACAAGCTTGCAATATAAAGAAGAACAGCGCCTGTCCCCCTCCAGCTCGGCTGTGTGACTGCACTGACCTGTCCTGCGGGACCCTCACCATGTAACCCTCATGTCCATGCTGTCTCTGGAGGAACAGATAGGAAACAAGATCTCCTGTAACTTAAACTGAACCAAGGCTTCCTCCCAGTTTCTCTTTTGCTGAATTTAACATCAGTTTGTCATCATGAAACAGAAGAATAAAGTGGAACAAGAATTCTATCTTCTATTTCTCTCTCCTTTTAACTTCTCCGTGTCCCTAAATAAGAGACACGCTGCAGCCGCCGTCACTCACTCCGCTCCCTCCCCTAGACCAGATCTCCCGACATCTCAGCACTCGGTCTGACTGAGCACTTCCAGGAGAAACAATAATGAACTTATGAAAATAATAATGCGTGTTTGGAGGAGCGTCCTCCGATCCTCTCTCTTGTGTGAGCACACAATCTCCCTCTCTCTCTCTCTGTCGCTGATCGAGCGAGTGGAGAGCGCCGCGTGGCAACCTGCTCAATTAACATAATTCACGGCCCAAATCCAACAGAACTGATCGGGCTGATTCGGTTCGGGTTCGGTCTCAGGTTACAACTCCAGCGCTCAGCCCTGCAGTACCACATAAAGGCAGACCAAAGTTTCCTACCCGGTAAATGTGGAGAACACCGCTTTGACAGATGTGGATGCTGTGCTGGTGCCGCTGTTAAAATAACAAAACTACATTCCACTATAACTGATTATGGTACTCTTCTGTGATGCAGAATCATTTATGCCCGCATCTCATGCATTGATTATTAGATTATTTTCCTCAGCTCTATCTATCCTACATCTCCCGGTCGGCCGTCGGGGGTGGGGGTGGGGGGTGCGCGGGGGGTTTGGGGGCCACAAAGAGAGGGCTCGTGGGCCGGACGTGGCCCGAGGGCCGCCATTTGCGAACCACTGTCTTAAAGTGACAGAACCCTGAAAATGCTCATTTTTGAAAGGGACTGAAACTGTCACAAATAAAACTGCTGAAATTGTTTAATATGAGAAGGATTTAGTGCAAACAACTTCATAAACATGTTTTGCATTGACCATAGAATCATTATAATTTAATCATCATCATCATCATCATCATCAACTTCATCATCTTAATTTATAAAGCGCTTTCCATCAATGAGAGATTGAACCAAAGTGCTGTACACACAACAAAGATATAAAAGAGTAAAACAACAGCAACCATGCAGTGAGTAAAATAAAACAAAATGGATTAAAGCAATAAAGATATTATTTAAAAGACAATATAAGACAAACTAAAAGAAGGCCAGTGGAACGCCATGGTGTAAAAATGGGTCTTCAACCTGCTCTTAAAAACTGGCAGAGAGGGTGCTTGTCTGATCTCTAATGGAAGGTCATTCCTTAATTTTGGGGCCCAGACCAAGAAAGTCCTGCCACCTCTGGTGGAGCACCGCACACATGGAACGACCAACAACTCCAGCTGTGAGGACCTCAAAGCTCGCGATGGAGTGTACGGGGTGATTAAATCAGAGATGTATGATGGTGCACGGCCCTGTAGTGACTTGAAGACAAACAACAGTACCTTGAACTTGACTCTAAAAGAGACCGGAAGCCAGTGCAGATAAGCCAAAATTGTTGTGATGTATTCATGTCTCCTGGTGCCAGTCAGGAATAAAAAAGCCTTAACATGTCCCCTTTAACTCATGGTGGGGACATGTTGTAAGTTATTAATAAGTTCTGGTGACTGGCAGAAGAAAACATTTGTGAACTTGGATGATGCATAAAGTCTCATTTCAGATGGTCACAACGATAAATAAAGATCATGTCGTGTATAAGAAACCTTATTATTTTGTTTCACGATGTCATTTCTACTTGAACTTCCTGCAAAAATAGATTTTATCCATAAGTGGGACCACTCCTGTTCAAATATAGAGATAATTTAAACCAAACTACAGTCCTATCATCACTGGATGTCCAGCTTTTTAAAAGTACCATCTTTCCTTTTTTAGTAAACCTTACCAAGCAGTTTCCTAACTAAAATGACCAAATAGTGACTTAAAACAGGAATAACAAGAACCCAAACAATACTTTAGGGCAAGAAAATCTCATCTCTATTTGGGACTCAAACTAAGATCTCTATTTCAATGGTCTCTCATTACTGCTGTTTCTCTTCCTGACTGTCCGTCTACCATCGGTTTGTGGTCTGGAAGCTTTACACACTGATATCTTTGGGTTTGGAAGCCTGAAGCGATACGCTGGGGACTGATCTAACAGAAAATCTGAAAAATGTACCTCATAAGTAACAAAAAATCACCTGTCATCCAAACTTTCATACTCAACACATTTTACCCGAGTCACTGATATGAAAATTGACTCACTGGACAAAATATGGTATATAAGACAAAGATTATATTGTGTCAGAGGCATTAAAATTCTGTAGTTTTGTGGCATATTTGGTCTCTTTTTAAACATGAGAGTGTGTGGATACCGAGTTTCTTTTAGGAACTGACCTCAAGTGGCTTTCCACGAAACAGCAAATTATGTTTACCGCTATGCCGACTTGTTTGCCCTTTTAGATTTAAAGACCACTTCGGTGCCCAAATTTCCAAATTCTAAACAAATATAGGTAATGTAAGTCTTATTTTAAACCTGGAACAAGAACATCAACTTGGTTTAAAGGATTCAGATGATCTAAAAGGTCACAAGGGGGTTAATGAACAGTTTTAGCCGTTTCACCAACTCTATCAAACACCTTTATTCAGTGAAAAAGCTAAATAGTTGGACTGATACTTAGATATAAAACGGATGTTTTATTTATGTCACATTTCTGACATGAATAGTGACACTTCAGGAAATCATTTAGCCTGAATTACACAATTTTATTCACATCTCCCATCTTCCTTTCGGCCATGATTTCTGAGATTAAAGCAGGTGATCTGAGTTGTCGACTCTTGATCTGTCAGCAGATTACTGAGAGCACTGTCTCTAGACAAGCTTCCTGTCTCACTGCTGATGATTCTGCCTGTAGCTCCACAAATAATCTCTAATAAACGCACGCAGGGATAAAAATCGTAGTTAATAGTCATCTTGGTTAAAGGTTCAGTACTTGTTTTGTGGATCAAACAGAGGGATTCCCTCCTGCAACCCGCTGTGCTGACATGTGGGAGACAGCACACCTTTCTGAGAGTGATTTATGAACAGCTGTAAGCCCAGATGTGGATCTGTCGACGCTGGCAGCCTGAAAGGAGGCAGACGCCGAGTATCAAAGGGAGGAGCTGAAACATGCTGCACCAGGGGAGACTCACCATTTTCACATCAATAGCTCAGCATGGACAGCACTTTAAAGACACGTCAAGTCTTAGAATTACTGGGCCTGGACTTTCATGTGCAACAGAATTTATTTGCTTCACTGTCCAAAATTTATGAGCTTCAGTTTCTTACTTGGACCTGTTGTACAAAACAGGTGACCCAGTTTTCTACCAAACAAACAGCTCTGACAGATGCATGTAATGTTTAGTTTGATAGAATTATTCTCCTGATGGAATGTTTTCCTTACAGGTGTGGTTCCAGAACCGCAGAGCCAAGTGGAGGAAGAGAGAGCGTTTTGGCCAGATGCAACAGGTCCGCACGCACTTCTCCACTGCTTACGAACTGCCTCTGCTCGCTCGACCGGAAAATTATGCACAGGTAATGGAAAAGAAGCAGCCTTTCATTCAAGCACAAGAGCGTGCTTGTGATTTGAAGCACCTGATTGTGAGGGTATTTAAATGGACAAAATCTGATTTAATCCGCAAGAGCTCCACTTATGGGCCACATCAGGCAACAGAAGCAGCATATTATTACTTTTGATAACATTATTGTTAAAGGATGCTAAACAGGTCAAGCTTTTTTTTTTGTTTATCAGTGAAAGGCATTACTCCGGTAATAACGGGTTCTTCCTGCGTGTTGGTCTGTAGTGTTAGTAAAACATCATCATCGCCGAGTTGTCCATCAAAAGCTGATTTGTTTGTGGAGTCGAGACGACCATCACAGCTGATTGGCATTAGCCATCTGTTTGATGGATACTTTCTGACTAGTAGCTGAGAGTCTTGTACAACACAGTTAGAATATTTACATATCTGAATATAGCTTGCAATATTGCATATTTTCACATTTTGGCAAAACGAGCTGTGACTGTATCATTTATCAACATAAGATTTTCTTGTTTAAATTTTAATAATCAAGTACAGTTTTTCATTTCTGCTAACAAACAGGGCAGTATCTTCTTCTTCATTTAGTTTCTGGCTATTTCTGTGATGTGTTGAAATTATTTTAGGATATTATTATAGAAAAGTCAAGCATGAATGCCGTCTTATTTTTAAAATTTTTTGTATGTTTTTTTTATTTATTTATTTATTTTACAAAACATTGTAAACAATCCACTTCTAGTATTTTATAGTCACTTAAAATGTTATTCCGGATTATCTTCTCCAGATCCAGAACCCTTCGTGGATTGGAAGCACCAGTGGAGCCTCTCCGGTGCCTGGCTGCGTTGTGCCTTGTGATTCAGTTCCCTCCTGCATGCCCCCTCACCCTCACGGTCCCGGAGGCGTCTCCGACTTCCTGGGCGTTCCCAGTCCAGGAAGCAGCCACATGGGACAGACGCACATGGGCAGCCTGTTTGGGGGCGCCGGGATCAGTGGGGGGATCAACGGCTATGACCTCAATGTTGATCCAGACCGCAAGTCCTCTAGCATAGCTGCACTGAGAATGAAGGCTAAGGAACACAGCGCTGCCATCTCCTGGGCCACATGATGACCCAATATGGTTTCACCCTGCCCCCCCCCATCTCCGGAGCAGCCATCAGCAAGCACTGAGGGGGGAGGTTTTCTGAGAGCACTAATGATAATGAACAAGGAGAGACCATGGAGGGAAGAGAGCTTGTAACAGCACAGTGAAAGCAAAACAAATGTTACCATGACAACCAGCATGTGCTAAAATAATAATAATACACAGAGGTGCTTCCTATACATCCTCCATGTACACCCTAATGAGGAAAATCATGTTTACCAAAATGTTTCAGAAAAATAAACACTAATTTAAAATCAGCACGTGAATTCTGGTAAATTCAGAAAAACTAAATAAACTGATAATCCATTTCCTCCCATTTCACCCATCGAGTCACATGTAAGCAACATTTGTGCCTGTCACTTTAAACTCTTCGCTCTCTTTGTATAAATCAGTTTAAATGCATTTCTAAACAAAGTTAGCATTTCATCTGTCTAACAACAAGTCCACTCACTTAGAGCAATCCCAGATGCTCACAACGAGCTAAGAGTTTATTTTCTGCCACTTCTGATTTCGCACTACATCTTTGACACAAACCAACCATTTTGTCCCAGGCTATGGAGGCTAGTTCATGCCTCTGCAGAACGACGTGGAGCTAATCAGGCACCGACAGATACGGTGTGCTGGGCAGTCATTTTAAACCAACCTGTCATTTCCCCTCCCAAAGTTAGCTGGGCCCACTGCTTTTTCTAGGCTTTGGGGCTCAGGTTACAGGAAACGGTGTCTCCACTGGCAGACATGATGCAGCAACCTTCAACACCAACTCGCCATGCCAGCTCCAATCAGCAACCAGTAGGAAGAGACAAACTTAATTAGCATCAGTGTGAGTTGTCCTTCACCACGGTAAATCACAGGCTGTGTGGTGAGAACAAGCTGCACATGTGCTGAAACTCTTTCATCATTCATTCTTTGGGATGTAGACTCAGACTGCAGGCTGAATCAGAAGCCCAGTCAGGGCAGGGGTCATCTTGGTGACATTAGAGCAGAAACATAATGATTGGAGGAGGATTAGGGTTGGCCGGGCTGGGCTGCAGTTTGGGTCTAAAGTCTTCATCAGACACCTGTTTTCTTTACACATAGCAGAAAAACCCAGATTGGCATAATCAAACGTCTCTTCTGACAGGACGTAATGATGTTGAGCTTTTAAAATATAACAAAGAATTGTCAGCTAGTTTTGATGCTCTAACTTCAGCTTTCAAACATTTCCTTAGACTTGCTGTATTCCTAATCTACACACAGAGCTGATTGGCTGCACTCAAACTACTGCTAACTGATTAAAAAGAATCCAGAGGACTTGAAACCCATAAAATATAGAGATGAAGATGAAAAATGTCCAAAGTAAAGAGATGTCTGACTCTCATTTTGGTTCTCCCTCAGAGCTCCTCTCCTCTGCAGCTCCATCCATGTTGATACTACTGAAATGAAGCAATTAAAAGTGGAGTTTTTATGTCATTTTGTGCGAAAGTGAACAGTATAAATGGTGTTGCTCCTTTGCTTGTTTGTGTTTTGCTTCTCTGTCAAATAATGGACTTCCAGAGATAAACAAAGTATTACAGTAATAATGGCAAAAAATGTATCTATTGTTTATTATCTTATAAAACCTACAAAGGAAATTGCTTCTTTTTACAGCTTTAAGCAGCTTTTTTATTTTTTTTGTATATTAATCGATTGTTTTTTCCTCTTGGTGCCAAATATGCAAGATTTTAATGCACTGGCAGGGCTTTTTGATATTGACACATGTCTCCTTCTAGTTCCAGCTGTGAACATCTGTTTCCTAAACCCATCTACATTTAGTATCCAGAGTGGCATCACAGATGTCCTTGTGTGCTGAAGTTGTACAGTTTTATCCTTTTGTCTCGATTGATGGAGGTTTTCAGCTGAATTTGAAATAAATTGATTTCTTATAAATGAATGACTCCCAATTTTGCCTTCACGGATTACAAACATCTAGAAACTGACCTGATGAGGACCTTTGGAAGTAAATGATGGCTGCTAAAGTAAATAAACAACAGCACGCACAGAAATGGCTACAAGTCAGTCAGCTTTACAGACATCAAGCTACATTTGAAGGGTAGTAAAGACTGAGAGTTGTTTTTAACCCTGAGTGGCACCATATCATGCGAACTATTTTGAAGATTTAAGCAAAGTAGTTGATTAAATCTGTGAGTTTAGTCTTAAACTCTGAAATGAAAGACACAATCCCTTCAAAAATGACTGGGAAGTCCATTTATGTCTTGAATCTTTTCTCAAGATATAAAAAAACCTACTGTAAAAAGAAACACTGGTTGTGGAATAACTTTTATTAATGTTGAATTAGTTCAGCTGAAATGAAATAAAGTCACAAAACCATCATCCTAAAAAGGAATTGGTTATGAAACAGGCTGAAAGTAATATTTAGTCATCTTTTGTTTCTTCTTCATCGCTCTCATCAGTCCTATTTTGTCCTCTTTGCTACTCATCCAGTCTGGTAATTCTCCCAAACAAAAAATCTGACTTAAGCTGACACGTTTTAGACTCATTTACTTACATAAACACATGGATGTCAAAAATCAAAGTCATATACATAACTAAAGCATTTATTAAAAAAGGCATTTATATAAAAAATCAAAGGTATCTCACACTTTTAAAGAAAACTATAAAGTTTAAACAGTTTTTATTACAGAAACTCTGAGTAATTTTATTTCAATCAATCAATCAATCAATCAATCAATCATCAATCAATCAATCAATCAATCAATCCAAGCTTTATTTATAAAGCGCCTTCCGCAACCCTGTCAGGAAGCCCAAAGCGCTGAACATTGTACAGTTGTATGTAAATATATTGAATAAATCAACAATAAAAGAAATTCAAATTACAAAATACAAATTACAAAATACAAAATGGAAATTACAAGATAGATGAAACATTCTGGTAAAGGACAAATGTGTGAAACACATTTGGATTGAGTGGATGGATTGAGTGTACCAATGAAAACTGTGGAATGGATTCAACATAAAAGAGGGCCATAATCAAACATGTTCTGGAAACGCCAAGCGGAGGAGGTGTGTTTTTAGGTGATTCTTAAAGACTGGCAGAGAAGGGAACAGCCTAACTGAGGGTGGCAACTGGTTCCAGAGTGACGGTGCTAGGACTGAGAAAGCCCGGTCCCCACGGGTACGACACCTAGACCGAGGGACAGAGAGCAGGCCTTGGTCAGAGGAGCGCAGAGCACGTGATGGGGAATGTTTGTTCAGGAGAGTGGCCAGATAGGGGGGACCACCACCCTGGAAGAAATGATAAACAAAGACGAGGATTTTGAATTGTGAGCGATAGCAAATCGGAAGCCAGTGCAGAGAGGCCAGAACTGGACTGATGTGGTCCCGTTTCCTGGTCCCAGTCAGGAACCTGGCAGCGCTGTTCTGCACAACCTGTAGGCGACGCAGTGTTGACTGACACAACCCTGCATATAGAGAGTTGTAGTAGTCAAGCCGAGAAATAACAAAGGCATGGAGTACCCGCTCCAGGTGGGCTCTCGACAGCATAGGCTTGATTTTAGCAAGGCGTCTCAGGTGAAAGAAACTGGTCCGGATCACAGAATTGATGTGAGCGTCAAATTTAAGTCCTACATCAAGTTTCACCCCCAAACTGGTAACAACTGGTTTTGAGTATGGAGAAAGAGGGCCAAGATCAGCATAACGATCCACATTCGTGCTGTTGGGGTGAAAAACAATGAGCTCTGTCTTTCCCTCATTCAGATGTAGATAGTTGGACGTTAGCCAAGACTTCACCTCATTAACACAGGAGACAAAGGACTGAATAGAGTGACCTTTCTCCTGACACAATGGAGAGTAAATCTGGCAATCGTCAACATACAGATGGAATGATAGGCCAATACAAACGATATGGACCTGCTCTGCTAAAAGAAGCTGTTTGATTCTAAAACAGGTTTGAAATACAGACTTTTGAAATAGACAAATAGTTACGAATGATTAAATTAGTTTTAAATTAAAATAAGTATTGACGTATGTTGTGGGGCTGCATTGGCTGATGCTGATCAGCAATATTGTGTGGACATCTGGAGCTGTTCCACTGGATTGGCAGACCAGGCTGATGGCCGCCCTATTTAAACAGGTGGACTGCAGGATGGATTCCAACTACAGGGGGATCACACTCTTGAACCTACCTGGAAAGGTCTATTCAGGGGTTCTGGAGAGGAGGGTCCGGCTCCCCCTGAGGTAGATCCTGGAAGGTGCGTGAGAGAGGCCCTGTGGGGGATACTTCAGGACAATGGGGTACCAGGCCCTTTGATACAGGCTGTTAGGTCCTTAAATGACTGGTGTCAGAGCTTGGTCCGCATTGCCAGCAGTAAGTCGGGCTCATTTCCGGTGAGAGTTGGACTCCACCAAGGCTGCCCTTTGTCACTGACTCTGTTCATAACTTAAATGGACATGATTTCTGGGTGCAGCCAAGGTGTTGAGTGGATGTGTTTTGGTGGCCTAAGGATCAGGTATCTCCCAGGCATGTCTGATCGGTAGAATATCCAAGGGAAGACCCAGGACACGGTGGAAGGACTGTGTCTCCTGGCTGGCCAGGGAACGCCTTGGGATTCCTCTGGAGGAGCTGACCCAAGTTGCTGGGGAGAGGGAAGTCTGGGCTTCCCTGGCAACTGCCCCCGCCACCCAACCCCAGATCAGCAGCCAAAAATAGATGGATGGATTTAGATAAATATTCAATATCATTGCAATTTTTCCATAATACACTGCCCCCCCCCCCAAAAAAAACAAAACAAACAAAAAGCATCCACCAAAAACAGGTTGCACGCTCTAATATGTCACTGGCCTGCCTTTAGCTTTAATTACAGCACACATTTGCTGTGGCATTGTTTCAATAAGCTGCAATGTCACAAGATTTGTTTCCATCCAGTGTTGCATTAATGTTTCACCAAGATCGTGCACTGATGATGATAGAGTCTGACTGCTGCACAAAGCCTTCTCCAGCACATCCCAAAGACTCTCAATGAGACTCTCAATCTGGACTCTGTGGTGACCAATCCAGGTGTGAAAATGATGTCTCATGCTCCCTGAACCACTCTTTCACTATCTGAGCTCGATGAATCCTGGGATTGTCATCTTAGAATATGCCCGCGCCATCAGGGAAGATGGAATATTCTGGCCATTCAGAATATTCAGGTAGTCAGCTGACCTCATTCTTGGAGCATATCCTGTTGCTGAACCTAGTCCTGACCAACTGCAGCAACCCCAGATCATAACACTGCCCCCACAGGCTTGTACAGTAGGCACTAGGCATGATTTTTAGTTAAATCCATGTAGCAACTTCTCTTTGGCTGGGTGTTCATTTAATACTTACAAAAAAAATTAAGACAGTACTATGTAGCTTTCCCGTGCTTTAATATTTATCAAACATAAAGTTAATATTAAATCTTGTACAAAAACTAAATATGAGTGAAAGTGTTTGTTAGTGTGGTTCTTGTATAGTGCTCATTATGGTTTACCAGATTCACGGCTTGAGAAGACACGTCAGTGTTGCTTTTGGTCACCATGAAAGTAGGACACGTCACAAAATGGAAAAATGAAACACTGAAACAGATTCCTGCTTTCGTAATTCCTCATTTTTACACCATCTGATGCTACCAATGTTTGCTGGTTCGATCTGATAAGGAGAGAAAGACAAAGGTCAAACTGGAGAGCTACATAAAATAAAACATGCGTCCACCTATCTGGCATTTTATTTCTGTCAGAGATTATAAACAAACAGCTCTGGAGAGGAGGACGAGCCACCCTCTGCTCCCTGGGCAGCTCTCGTTACACCTAATGGGTCACCCTGCTCCAGCCAGGCTCCACTGACACCCTTATTAGAGGCCTGTATTTTTACAGGACCATGAAGACCATTAGGGCACTTCAAAGTTCACCTCTCTTCATATGAGCCCAGTTGATATGGCAAACAGGGCAATGATCCAATTCCTCATTCGCTGCTTTAGTTTCTCATCATTTGACCCGTCAGTCAGGCAGCTCCTTATGTAGAGGTCTAAGGTGCTCATTAAGGCCCTTCGTTAGTAAACTCAAGGCAGTAAATCCGACTTCATATCAGATTTCAGCAAACTGTTCTTGTTGGTCATATTTTAGAGCTCACAGTGTTAAACAATCCCGGTAAAGAAGCCTGTTGCTCGCACCATAAATTAAACATTTACACACACTTTTAGACCAATAAAAAGTTTCCTAAAACTCTACAGGACTGGAGCCAAAAGGACAATTACAATCATTCTTATCCTGGAAGCTTAATGTGTTGTTTTTGTCCAATGAGAGCTCCAAAGAGAAGCAGCCTCCTGTTGCGGTCTGCAGCACCACACGCCTTCTGCATGGCCATGTGGAGAGGAGTGGGTGGCTGAAGAGGAAGGAACACATCATATTTCACTTTGCCCAGCAGAATGTCCCTCATTACAAGCCCAGAGTGCCAGTAAACAATTCAAATGTAGCTTTAGCTTCTGACGTACATAAGAAACCAATCACACAGCGCATGAATAATGAATGACCTTGGAGCAGGGATGTGTTTTTCTGGAAAAAGATCTGCAAAAGTACAAGAAACTAAGCATGAACAACTCACAGACTTAAACTTACTGTTTAAATCTAACAACAACGTTTGTGCGCCATTTAGCACTATACGCGTGCGAAGATAAACAAAAAGAGATACATGTGAGCAAAAGTCTAGCATGCTTCTATGAAAGATCCCTTTGTGTATTTGTGTTTGCATTCAAAGATAAAGCATAGAAGTGAGCAAGTCTCTTCTATAGCAAAGCTGTTATCATCATTTAGACCAGCGGTTCCCAAACTTATTTAGCCGCGCACCCCCTTCTATGTCCCGGCCATGTTGACGCACCCCCCAGCCCCATATCAGGGCATGGGAACATATATATATACATATATATCAGACGTCACGCTAAACAGTCACTCAATAGACAGGGTTAAAAATATATGATTTTTCCCCATCACTTTAATGTTTATGTATTATGTATTTTGAAATAGTAATTAATAAACATTCAATACCATTACAATTTCCTTTGATTTATTTTTAAATCAATATTTAGAGTGCCCAGGTAGCACATAAACAATGCAATTTAAAGGTTTTCAAAGTAGGAACATTTAACCTGTGGCCAGAGCGCTCTCCTTCCTTCTGCTCTGCATAAACCTGAGCTGATCACCTACTTGTGCGTAATCAAATGTCTATAGGGGAAAAGATGGAAAAGCTATGGCCATGAGGTTCACTTTTGCCTCAGACAGACTTATCGCTGTTTTATGGTGTGGCTGAATCTGCGATCCGCTGCCACGCGGACTGGAATAACAAATGCTGCAGTAACAGGAATTGTGGTCAGGTTCATGAGGAGTCACTGGCTGGAGCAGACTCGACTTTAATACATCATCCCAAAATAGAAGCTAATATCTTAATTTGACCTTGAATGGAAAATGTTGTTATAAAACCTCTTAAAAGGTTTTTATCTCGGAGGAGGCAGCGCTCATTTCTGCCTTCAGTCTGATGGCACAGCGCAGCGCCGGAGTTTGCGCAGCGTGCGCTTGTTGAATTAGTATGCGTGTGTGTGTGTGTGTGTGCGGTACAGCTCCATGAGCCGCTCAAGTCACTGCGTCTCGTTACTGGCGCGATTTAAACCAATGTTGTAAAGTGACTTATGCCCAGCCCAGATGTGCTCACATGTGCACCCGTGAGCCGTGGTACCGCTGGAACGCATCTGACTTCTGACAGACGCGCTCTGAACTTCAGATCTTCAGTGCACTGTTAATAGCCTGACACGTTTAGAATGCTGTCCCACAGTCAGTGTGCTAATATAACAACATAATAATGCTAAAATGCTCAGATGGGAATCATTTCTTGATTTATTTAGTTACATCCACAATGTTGTGTGTGTGAGGTTTACAATGTCAGAACACCTGCATGGGACAGGGTGTTAATTACAATCTGCCAGAATGACTCACCACCTTCAGATTTATCCAACATCGTTAAAAAGGATCAAATACGGAACATATCTTGCTAGTGACAGCGTGCGCAGGCCAGAGTGCTGAAGCTCGGAGCATTATTATTATGAAGCTAGGACACACACACACACACACACACACACACACACACACACACACACACACACACACACATACACAAGCAAAATAT
This sequence comes from Nothobranchius furzeri, assembly GCF_043380555.1. NCBI lineage: Eukaryota > Metazoa > Chordata > Actinopteri > Cyprinodontiformes > Nothobranchiidae > Nothobranchius > Nothobranchius furzeri. The sequence continues at coordinate 63,564,375 of NC_091744.1, read as the reverse complement.
ACTTGTTTTCAATTGCATTTATTGGGCCCACTCACTTTTTCTTAGGCCCACCCACAAATGAGTTTCTAGCTATGCTAATGGTGACATATGACAGACTTCTCTGAGCTCCGCAGCCATTACACTTTTCACCTGGCGCACCACCTAGCGGCAGCTTGCGCACCACACTTAGGGAATCCCTGATTTAGACTTAAATTTTGCCGAGTCAAACCTAACGCCGGTTTCACACTGGAAGCATGGGTTAGGGTTAGGGTTAAGGGAATGATTTACTTCAAAGCGGTCCTTTTCACAGAGTCTTGTGTAATGATAATAGAGGGTAAATTGCTTTAAGTAAATAGCTTGTAAAGCTATTTATATTTTTACCACTACTTGTGACCAATAAGTGGTGATACTCTATCTAACTAGAATGTCACCTGCTTGGTCTTATTGTTTTAGTCAGAAGATTCTAAGATTCTTTTATTCATTAAGGGATCGTGCACACTTCGCTTTGATTCAGGAAACAGTCAGGTTAATAAACAAAGTAAGAATTTATTTACAAACACTTAAGACTTGACAAATTGTTTAAACTATTATTCACTGTGAGTGGATGCGAACTAATGGATAGTCTGGAACCTATGAGTGAATATAATGTGTTCAGAATCTCCGTTCTCAGAGCTGAGTTCTGGATATAAAAGAATTTGGTTTGCGTTAAGCTACAAGGTATTATCAAGACCACATGCAGACGCTATCTCGCTGTGCTCTACCTCACCCGTTTGGAGACCTCGTTTGGATCCGAGATGTCCAGGAGCCGACGATCCCACTGCACCTGGTTCGTAGAGAAACCTTGATGCGCTCAAATCAGTCCTGGGATGTCTCTCCGGGTCCAGAGGCGGTTTTACCATTAGGCATTGGTAGGCGGCCGCCTGGGGCCCCCTTGTGTTGGGGGGCCCCTAGCCCTGACCGCCGGCATCCCTCTGTTAATGCCACAATATTCTTATTACCAACCTGTGGCCGCAGACGGGATTGGACATGCGCACTTCTCATTGTTATAATTCCTGAAGCGTTCAAGATATCATTAAAATTCCAAAAGTGCTGAAAATATTAAAAATGGGGCTTTTTGTGCATATACAATACATTACGGTAGCCACCGGGATTCCCTGTCTTGAGTGCAACGAATCACAACACAGATTCAGAGACGTGCTGAGTTTGTCATCCAAAATGCTTTGTGTTATAACCTTTGAATGGCTGATCAGATTGAAATAATTCCAACGGTTCCTAAAAGTACATAAAAGCAGCTTTCCAACGGTCTATAGCATGAAGCAATCACAGCTAGAGAAAATATCGCTACGAGGGGAAATCCTACTGTACAGCCTGATTGAAACGGAGCGCAGCGCCACGGTTAAAGCGGATAACGGAACGGGGAAGCTAATTAGCATAAAAACCAGCATGAAATTATGGAAATGCCTCAAAGAAAATCAACACGATCTATTAGGTGTCCCAGAAGGCTTTATCTGAAGACAGTGACCACAAAGAAGGACAGATCTCCAGTGAACCAGGATATGAACGTTTGTTCAATCTTTATATTTTATTTTTTTATTTGAACAACCCTCAACTATTTGCTAATTGTAAGATTCAGCTTCATTCCAGCATCATTTATCTTTTTACATAAATAATTATTTTTGCTAAAACAAATGTTTTTGGTATAGCAGTGCACGATGTGCAAGAGAAGCACCCCAGTGTGAGGTGTGACTCTGCCTGCAGCTGGAGAGAAACTGCTTCAAGGTCTACCACATCAAATAAAACATCTGAAAGTTTACAAAAATAAATGGTCTTAAAAACTGCCAAAAATGATACCAAGGTTCACACTTTTTTAAGATTAGATGCGTTTCAGTTGAAAGTTTAAATTGTTTCCCCTTTCACTTTGAAGTCCCTGTTCAGTAATAAATGTAAAAAATTCTAATCCGTTTTTTGCTTTTTTCACTTTTAAGCTGATTTTTAAAGGCTTTAATAGAAATAAATTCTAAATACAAACCATACACTAAAAGCTGAGATTGTTCTGAAAAAAGGAAAGAGTTACACACACTTTGCGCTTTTTATTAGAATTTTACAACCATAAAATTAAATACATACTAGGCGGCCCTGTTATAATTATGGTCATAAGAGGGTTATTAAGACGGTGATGCACAAACTAGAAGTGATTGGTAGTCATTCCACTCCAATCCAATTGGTGGCGGTAATGCACCAAATTGTTGTTTGCCAAGTGCCATAAGACCACAAATAATAAGAAGAAGAGAGGTGGGAGCGTTCGTAACAAATGCAAAGCGATAGTCAAAACATTAAGTATGAAACTGAGTTATCCTAGTGGCTCCAACAAGAGAAAGAAGCAGCTTGCTTCATAAAAGCTTTTATTTTCACTTCTGAAAGTGATGTCGTTTTTTGATGTAAACATCAAAAGGAGGCAGAAAGGAAAGACAATGGAAAATGTTTAAAGGGAGGAAAACATAGACCAAAATGGAAAATGGAAAAAAAAACTAAGGCAAAAGCACAGGAGCACTGACAGGAAGAAGAAAGCAGAGCAAATATTGAAGGCACTCAAAGGGAGGGAAAAACAGGAAAAAAGAGGAGGACTAATAAAAAGGGAAAATAACTCATGTTAGAACATGGGGGAGTTTCTCGAATCCAGTTAAAGGTAAGATTGTCGAAAATTTTCGTGTAAGGGGCCCCATGTCTGTGTTCGCCTTGGGCCCCCAAATTGCTAAATCCGCCCCTGTCCGGGTCACAACGATAGATGAAACCGAGCGTCTTAAAATTAACTCTGAAGGAGTTTTGAGTCAGTTTTGTTCTCCAGGAATTCATCTTGTTGTTTCAGCTTCGCAGGTGCAAAAAAGGTTTATGGTTTTGAAAACGTGTCAAAATCCTTGTGGTTAGAGAGGTTATGCAAAAGATGGCCGGTCTAAAGCTTTTCCTCCAAAACACTCAAACTGTTGGGCTGTTCAAACTGTTTTGTCTGAAGCTGAACTCGGAAAAACCAGAGTAAAACTAGTTTTAACGGATTGATGTTATCTTGAATAGCCAACCAGAAGTTGGCACGTTGAGGATGTTACCAAGCATCTCAGAAAACACTCTCCTCGATGGAGACTCCGAATGTGGGCAAAAGGTTAACTTATGTGTCATGCATTAAATTTACTTTACTTGTGAGTGCAAATGTTATGACCTCGTCAAGTAAATATACTAAAACAATCATTGAGCACAGATTAACGAAACATTTCATTATTTATCATTATCAATAACAAAAGTTCATTCAATGATTATTCCTATTTATAAAATCTTCTTTCTTCTTCTTTCTGTGAATAAAGGAGTTTACTTTAAAAGAGTTCCTCTGTGATGGACCTTGGAGGACAAGATGTTATTGTTTATGATTTATTATCTCTGCAGTCCAGCTGGTGTGAGGAAGTAGGCTCTGATTAAAGAGCCTACATGCAGACTTTAGTGGCTGTGCGTCTGCTAGGCTCCTGATCTGTTTTGGTTATTTGTTGTTTTTTATTGTTTTTTCTCCATCTGGTGCGGATTCCCTGCTAACATATGATCGAGACTTACTATTGTCGATCAGGTCCGCGATGATCAACCTCCAGAACGCCGATACCGGACCCGCTTTCCCAACGCCTCTGGAACCTGGCGTTAACCCAGGTGTCGGCCCTTTGTTACCTGTGGGCCTGCCGCTGCCCCGGACACCTTGGAAGAGGAAACGGGGGAAGAGAGCTGGCTTCTTCGTTCAGCTCCGAAAGATCCTGTGAGGCGAAGCTCTTCCCAATCGCTGCTTCGCGGCTGTGTTGTGGCGGATCCAACAGAAACTCAACGAAGTTGGGCTGATCTCGCTGCTAAATGGTGCCCCTGATGCAGGACGCTACCTAAAGGTAAAGAACCCCCACGGGCGTAGCCCGGAGTCGCTACGTAGCTTAACCCGCCAGCCGACCGCCATTATGGAGCCCGCGGTACACACATCGCCAGATTTCTCTGCGAAAATCACGTTAATTAACGTGCGCTCCATCGCCAGTAAGTCTCACATCCTCAACGATCTGTTCTGCACCGAAAAATGTAACTCTTTGTGGATTTCTGAGCCGTGGCAGCGCGAAAATGACGTCACTCATCTCCGTGAGCTCTGTCCTCAAGACTGCTCTTTCTTCTCTGCTCCACGGACCACAGGCCGCGGTGGAGGAACAGCTGTTATCTTTAAAAAAACACTTTTCGTGCCAAATTATATCCTCAAACTCCTACAGCTCATTCGAGATAATCATGATTAAAATTGGTCGAGCTCAACCAGTTTATGGAATTCTGGTCTATCGCCCACCTGGATCTACTTCATCCTTCCTGTCTGACTTTCAGGATCTCCTATCTTCAACTATTAAACTAGACAGGATAATCATTGTTGGAGATTTCAACATCCACGCTGAAGATCTATCTAACAGCTCCACTAGGGAGTTCCTAAACATGATGAACTCTTTTAACTTCTCTCAACTCGTGTCTGGTCCCACTCACAGAGCAGGCCACACCCTGGATCTGGTCTTTTCCTACGGACTTCTTGTTGATAAGCTGCAGATAAATGATGTTGTGTTCAGTGACCATAAGTCAGTTTCTTTTCATATTAACCTAAATTCTGAATCTCTTTTACCAGACTCTGCCAAGCAACGACGTATTATCAACAGTTCTACCATTTTAAATTTCTCCTCCATCTTTGACTTTGTACCTCCTTCCTCTGATGACGTAGAGCGCCTTACCAACTCATTTAATGATCACTGCCTCAAAATTCTAGATCAGGTCGCCCCTTACAAAACCAGCCGCAGTTCCAGTGCCTCCAGTTCTCCCTGGCTGAACAACCAGATTCTTGATCTTAGACGCTCCTATAGAAAAGCGGAACGACGGTGGAATAGGACAGGTTTGGTTGTTCATTGCGAATATTTGAAAGAACTTCTAGAGTCATATACAACAAAGCTGTAGAAAATGCCAGGTCTTCTTTCTTCAGCAACCTCATATGTCAAAATAAGAATAATCCTAAGGTTTTGTTTGATACCATCTCCAGCATCGTTTCTTCTCCTCCGCAGCAGGCTCAGCTATCTTCAGCTGATGATTGTAACACCTTTCTCCACTTTTTTGCCAACAAGGTGCTGAATCTGAGATCCAGCATTCCCCCCACCCCACCCCCCACCCCACCCCACCCGTCAGGAGGGGAGGCCCCCCAGTGCTCCGAGTCTTTCACCTCCTTCTCCCCAATTACACTAAATGACTTAGCCTCAATAATCAGTCAGATGAAGCTCTCATCATGCTCATCAGATATCTTACCTCCCTCTGTCTTAGTCGGGCCCCTTGCCTCCATCAGTCCATCTCTGTTGACTATGATCAACAGCTCACTGAGCCAAGGCTGTGTTCCATCTTACTTTAAAAATGCAGTATTGACTCCTCTCTTAAAGAAACCCAACCTTGACGCCAGCTCCACCAGTAACTTTATGCCCATTTCTAAACCACCTTTCATCAGTAAAGTACTTGAGAAGGTTGTGGAAACCCAACTCAGATCCTGGTTTTCCAAGTCAAAGATCTCTGACCCCTTCCATTCTGGCTTTCTGAAGCAGCACTCAACCGAGACTGCTCTAGTAAGGGCGCATAATGACCTTCTGATGGCTGCTGATGCTGGGAAATGCTTTGTCATGGTCCTGCTTGACCTCAGTGCAGCTTTTGACACTGTAGACCACAACGTACTACTGAACATGTTAAAGGCCCTGGCTGGGATTTCAGGTTCTGCTCTAGACTGGCTCTCTTCCTATCTCACAAACAGAACATTCACAGTGAAGTCAGAAACCTTCTCTTCAGACACTGCCTCTCTAACATGCGGGGTTCCACAAGGTTCAGTTCTAGGGCCTCTACTATTCACATTCTATATTCTTCCTCTAGCTGGCATCATTCAATCTTTCCCAGACATCTCCTACCACATCTACGCTGACAATATACAGCTCTATATGTCCTTCATGCCACACCAGTTGGACAGGCTGGCCACCCTTGTACTCTGCCTGACCCAGATCAGTAACTGGCTGTCCAGCAACTTTATTGTTCTCAACGCCAACAAGACAGAGACCCTGATCTCTGCACCCCCGGAACTTCAACTGAAAATCGAGCAGGAAATTGCCTTCTTTTGCCCATCAGCCAAGGCCAACATTAGAAACCTGGGAGTTATTTTTGATCCGGTTTTAAGTTTAGACTCACACGTCAAAACCATCTCCCGCTCTTGTTTCTTCCAACTGAGAAACATTTCAAAAGTCCATAAACTGGTTTCTACTGCAGATCTGGAAAATATCATCCATGCCTTTGTGTCATCACGCTTAGACTACTGTACCGCTCTTTTCACTGGTCTCAGCAAAACCTCCCTCTCACGCCTTCAAGCCATCCAAAATGCAGCAGCCAGACTCCTAACCAAATCCAGCAGACGAGCTCACATCAACCCAGTTTTACAGTCCCTCCACTGGCTCCCGGTAGAATTTAGAATACAATTTAAAGTTTTAGTGCTGACCTATAGAGCTCTTAACAACCAGGCTCCAAGCTATTTATCTGAGCTTTTATCCCCACACACCACTTCACGGAACCTCCGATCCACATCTGAAAACCTCCTGGCTGTTCCTCAAACCAGACTAAAAACCAAAGGGGACAGGGCCTTTCAGTCTATTGCCCCCATACTTTGGAACAGTCTGCCTTCAAATTTCCATCTCTTGAAATCTGTAGAGGTCTTCAAAAAACATCTTAAAACTCACCTTTTCTTCCAGGCTTTCCCCCGCTAAATATTCTAAAAGATGGCTTTGTTCTTGTTCACACCTTGACTTTGTTTTTACTCCTGATTTTGGTTACTATTGTTGTCACTGCTATTGTTTTTATGATGTTTTTATTGGTTTGAGGTATTTTCCCTTTTTTTACTCATGTTGTACAGCGCTTTGTGATTTATATCTGTGAAAGGCGCTATATAAATAAACTTTACTTACTTACTTATTTACTTTGAGACTCCTGTGAGGGGAGAAGATACTGTAGGATGTCATAGCCAGGGTAAGTTGACCTGGCTGTGCATTTGACCTGTGGGATCTCAAAATCAGGCCACTTCATGACGTAACACTTGGCAGCGGCACAGCTTCCTCGCTGTGCTCTTCACTGGACTTGCGAGATCACACGATCCCTCGAGACTTCAAGTCACGGTTTGTTTATGCAATCCGCCATTAAACCAAAAAGAGATGTCATAGAGGATGTTGATCTTTTCCAGTGCCAGGAATAAAGCCATGAAAAACACACCACTGCAGTTCTGGGAACGATGCTAGGAGTAAATAAGCCGTTGGGTCACATGTAAGCTTCATTTATATGAAATGGCATTGCTACAGTACTTTTATTTAGAAATTTACTGGTTATTTTACACTGAAACCGTGTGTGATTTCCTGTAACCCTATGTTAATTACGGAAATTGACGTATCCCAGAAGTGGCACGCGGCAAAAATAGAACCTGATCCTATCTGCAGCGGCGCAGCGTGCCGCCTCTGGGACGTGCATGGATATTGTTGTGTCGCTGCTGATTTGAAACACTATAATGGATTCAATTTGAAGAATTGACGTTCTGCTGCCGTTCCGCGCCGCTGATGCTTTCAATGTGAAACCGGGGTAAGGAGGAATGTTGTGAAGAAAGCTCATGGTGTCAGGCATAGTTAGCTTAGATCCATTGTCTTTGAGCAAGAAGGTCCTGTTAGGGTGCTTCTGTGAGGAATTTGTAGCCTAGTGAACTAGACCAAATTCTTGCTTTGCAAAGTAAATAATACATTTATTTTGTCTGGCTTGCCAAGCTAAGGAATTGGCACATTCTCTAAAAGCATGGGTTTTCCCCTGGTACTCCAAAAACACACGATAGGTTAGTGACTCTAAACTGGCCTAATGAACGTGAGTGAATACATGACTGGTTTTGGTCTCTAGAGCTCCATGTGACACTGAACAGGATCGGCATGTCTACAAAATGGATAGATGGTATCCCAAAGATTAAATAAAATGTCATAAATTATGACATTTAGCAGCAACAGAGGAACACAACTCACTTTTTATCCAAGCAACATCAAGTCTGTAGCATGTGTATGACATAATGTGAACAAGCAGCCTTAAAGTAGCTGTTCTTTTAATCCACTGTTATGTTGCTGTACCTTTTCTCATCAGCTGACTCAGGTCACCAAACAGAAAAGGTCTTTTATATGGCACCTCTCAAGTTAAAATCACGAGTTGTTTCATAAGAACAAAAATTAACAATTAAATAAATAAATGACTAATGATAAAAATATATAAAAATGGGAAAAGTAAAAATTGTGCTAAAAAATGTGTTGAAAGGGAAAAAAATGAAAACGAAACAGGTAAGCAGTGGATCCCGGTAAAGGTGGAATTGGTAGAAAGAGCTGAATAAGGAGAAGTTAGTGATGAAGGTCACACCAAAGCTTGAACAGGTGAGTTTCAGCTGCTTTTCAAAGGAGACCACTGAGTCCACTGATCTCAGGCTCAGGGGGAGAGAATTCCAGAGTCTGGGGGGCACAGCAGTAAATGATCTGTCACCGTTGGTCTTCACCCCGGGTTTCCACGGGAGCCGTCAGCAGCACGTTACTGCAGCAGCACGTCTAGCTGCTGCTTGGCCCTTCCCGCGAGACGCGACGCAGCAGAGGAGCAGCTGTCACCGACAGGGCACGAAGTCACACGAGTGACTTCGTCAGTAAACACAACAACAAGCAGGAGAAAACTACAACATGGCTCCAAAATGTTTGAGTTTTTATATTCTGTCCGTTTTATAATCGCCAATACGGACCTGAAAAACAAAGGAGACCGCTAGCTAGGTGATAACTTCTCACGGGGCCGCACAGTTAGTAACCTTTTTTAAAGTAAAGCGACCGGAAGGCAGTACGTTCTTTATTCTGAAAATCTCGGGAGCTTCTCTCCATTTCCGCGTCCGATTTCCAGTCTTTCCTTCCCCAAAAATGTCGAACTTGACCCGTTTCAGAGGCGTCGCGCGTAGGAAATAGAACCGGCGCGTAAAGGCCGCGACATGCTGCTCCTGAGACGCGGCCGACTCGCGCTGCTGACGGCTGCTGACGGCTCCTGTGGAAAAGGTTCTGTTGACCACAGCTGTTCCTATCAGCAGCTATGACGTGCTGCTGCAGTAACGTGCTGCTGACGGCTGCTGTGGAAAGCCGGGGTCAGCCTGGTGCGCTGCACAACCAGTAGGCTTTGGTCACTGGACCTCAGGGACCTGCTGGGGGTGTAGGGACTGAGAAGATCACCAATGTATGATGGTGCTTGTCCATGTAAGGCCCTAAAGACCAGAACCAGGATCTTGAAATTAACCCTGAATCCCTCAGGCGGCAGTAGCTCAGGAAGTATTAGCGAGTTTTCCAGTAATCGGGAGGTTGTAGGTTCGATCTCAGCTCCCGCCAGAGAATGCTGCTGTTGTGTTCTTGGGCAAGATTACCTTGCGCCTTGTGACGCCAGTGTTTAGCAATCTCACTTCTGTCAGTGCACCCCAGAGCAGCTACATTGTAGCTCATCATCACCAGTGTGTAAATGTGTGTGTGAATGGGTGGATGAATTACAGTGTTGTGAAGCACCTTGGGGGGTTGTAAAACTCTAAGAAGGCGCTATACAAATACAGGCTATTACCATTTGCCATTCTGAAGTTGACTGGCAGCCAGTGAAGTTGGAGGAGTGATGTGGGTGTACTTTGAGGACTTGGTCAGCAGCTGAGCACAGGCATTCGGAACCACCTGTAGACTGTTCAATGAGGTTCTGCTCAGACATGTGAAAAGCGTGTTGCAGTAGTCTAAGCATGAGGAGATGAAGGTGTGGATAACAGTCTCAAGTTCAGAGTGTGACAGAATAGACTTAGCTTAGAGAACAAGTGAACTGACATGAGAATCCAGGGTGGGAGATAGGTCAAGGGTCACACCAAGATTCCTGACAGGGTTTGGCATGAGAATCAAACTCAACTAGATAGTCTCTGACTTTGGGAACCAGCTTGTCTGGGGCTCAGATGAGGATGTCAGTCTTATCTTTGTTCAGCTGTAGAAAGTTCCTGCAGCGATAAATATAGATTTACATCTATATTTCAAATGTGGCGTAGATTTAGCTTGTTTATAATCTTACATTAATTAATTGGGGCACCACCAGTTTCCGGAACTGGACCGTTGGATTTAATATATATATCTTCTCAATGTAATCAGTCTCAGAGTTAACACTACAAATTAATCTAAAGGATGAATTCTTGACAGAATGCGCCGATTATTCCCGAGAATTGCTAAACAATGTCCAGGTGTCATTTACGTTTTGTGAGTTTATTACAAACATCAGTTGTGAAAATTGACAAAAAGAACCAAGCACAGCTTATTGTTTCATTCATGAGAATAAGTAAGTGAATAAACCCAAAGCTTTATGGCAGTGCTATAACATAACTAGTCTGTAATAAAAGTGGAAATCTGGTGACACATAGGATTATAGTAAATATTAGGAATAATTTCTGAAAGGAGTGTGTGTGTGTGTGTGTGTGTGTGTGTGTGTGTGTGTGTGTGTGTGTGTGTGTGTGTGTGTGTGTGTGTGTGTGTATGTGTGTGTGTGTGTTCGTGTTCGTGTGGCTCGTTATGGCAGAAGAAGGAAGAGGTTCTTGAGAACTAAACGTGAATGTGGGATCGAAATAAAACACGCCACAAAAGAAATGTAATAATCTAAATTCACGAATCGGCTTATGGCAGAAAACCAGCCAGATAGAAATGCTCACAGACCTGCTTTCCATCGTCGGAAGGGTAGCCAGCAGGCTCCAACAGCCTTGGGTTCCTGGCTCGTGGCCTTTTTGGATTAAATGGTGCTGGCTCCCTGGTCAGTCAAAGTCTGTCGTGGAAAGGGGAGGATATGGTAATCCTCGATCGTGGCTTGACTTTTCGGTTCCTCCAGCTACACCAAATGTGGAATTCAGATCACGAGTCCAAATTATCCAAAACGAGATTGAATCAGAGAAACTGTTCCAAATTGGGTTTCACTCTTAATGTGAGAACTCGACCGAAGGCGCAGACTTCCGGTTTCACGTAGGAAGTCAAAACAAAACAAACGGAGTTGCTTCTAAGTTTTACTGTAACGTTTGAGAGCTAATTACTTGACAACTGTAAATCGCCGGGTTCTGCCAGGCCAGATAGAAACAGCCCGCAGGGATTTGTGCTTAAGGCATCCTTTTCTCTTTTTCTCCTGCCTCCACAAGGTCCCGGCCTTGGGGAGAGTCAGTTCTTGGCAGGTTGAGCTAAGACAGACCAAGTCCTGATAATGTCCGGCTTCTCGATTGCTTAAGGAGGGAAACAAACAAGTCACTTGGTAAAATTTACATTCCTGGGAGAAAATGGAGGAGTTAGCCAGATGTTCGAACATGGTATCTTGGAATTAATACGATTGTGGGCCAGTTTCAAATTCCCCCTTTTTTTCTGCTAAGTGTGAAAGAAACCTTTGTGTGAAAATGTTATTGTTCTTCTCCTTGTAAATCCAAACAAAGTTAACCTGAGCTTATAAAATGATTTTCACTACATTCCCAACCATTTTTAATAGAGTCTAAACAGGTGTGTAACAGCTGAGCTAAAAGGAGATGAACAATTGGAAGTTATCTGCATAAAGATGGTGAGAGATTCCTTTGAAAGAGACCAGGGTGTACTGAAGAGGAAGCAGATGAAGAAGGAAAAGTAGAGGCCCCAGCACAGAACCTTGAGAGACATCATGGATGAGGGAGGTGGTGGAGTATAGAGGTCCAAAGCATGAAGACAGCCACAGAAAAGGAACACTCACACAGATCAAATCAAATCAACTTTATTTATATAGCACTTTTCATACAAAAAAAAAATGCAACTCAAAGTGCTTTACAGATTAAAATGGCCCCATAGATCCCATACTCCCATCCCAGTCCCCCTCCCCAGGTATAAAACAATTAACAATTACGGTTCCCCTCCCGCACCCAACTTCCAAAGTGGACAAACAATCACCCGCACACTCGTCCATGCACACACACACACACACACACACACACACACACACACACACACACACACACACACACACACACACACACACACACACACACACACACACACACGCACACACACACACACACACACACACACACACACACACACACACACACACACACACACACACACACACACACACACACACACACGTGAACACCAAAGGAAACAATAGGAAACAATAGGCTGAGTTCAGATGGGTCAAGTAATGAACGAGACATCATAAGCGGAGCCATCTGCCCTGACAGTAACAGATCCACGGCAGCAGCCAAGACACCGGCCCATGACGCCCAGTGGCGGAGGGCAGAAACCCTCACCAGTGCCCGGGCACTACCCGAGGAGCGCCCCAGCCGCCGCCGCCCCTGACCACCGGCCCCAAGGCAGAGGGCTCCGCAGAGGAAACACTGGAGGATTAAAATATATAACACGTAAACTAACAAAAGCTAATATGGATAAAAAGTAACTGATAAAAAGGGATTATAAAGATAGTAAAAGAAAACATAATCATGTAAAAACACTTAGATGTAAATAAAATGATCAAATTAATTAAAAGAGATAAATATGTATATATAGATAAGAGAAGAACCACTCCAGAGCAGTTCCTGATAGGCCTACCCAGTCTTTTAGCATCTCCAGTAGCAGGTGATGGTCAACAGTGTCAAAGGCTGCAATCAGGTCCAGGAGGTCCAGAACAGAACAGTCCCCTGCATCACTGTGGGTCAGAAGGTGATTAGAGACCCTCAGAAGGGCTGTTTCAGTAAGAGCCCGCTGTCTGTCTGACAATCATCTCTGCTCTCTGTTACCATAGAAACAACCCAAGGAACTGATAAAACTGTACACTTTCTAATCATCCTTTTTTGTTTATTAGGGTGTGGAAATGCCTGACTTACTAACAAACCAGACATTAAATGGATGTAAAAGGATTAATGCTGCAACACAACAAATAATGTGATCAAACAAAATGATGCAAACAGCAAAACTTTTGTCGTATTTATGAGGTCCATGTGTAATTAATCACCTGACCTGGATGGCAATAAATTAGTCTCCGAGAACAAAGCAAGGAGCCTTGTTCTTATCTTCAACCAGGACGTGCCATTCAAATCTCACATTAAACAGGTTTGTAGGATTTTCTTTTTCCACCTTCGGAATATTGCTAAGATTAGAAGCATCCTTTCCAGGAGTGATGCTGAAAAACTAGTTCATGCATTTATTACATCAAGACTGGATTACTGTAATTCATTACTCTCAGGAAGTCCACAGAATGTAGGTAAAAGTATTCAGCTTGTCCAAAATGCTGCAGCTAGAGTTCTGATGAAAATTACAAAGAGAGATCATATCTCTCCTGTCTTAGCTTCCTTACACTGGCTGCCTGTTAAATTCAGAATAGATTTTAATATCCTCCTTCTCACATATAAAGCTCTTAATAATCAAGCTCCATCATACATCAGCGACCTGATTGTTCCATATTTTCCTAACGAGCACTTCACTCTTAGACTGCAGGTTTACTGGCGGTTCCCAAAATATCTAAAAATAGGATGAGAGGCAGATCTTTTAGCTATCAGGCTCCTCTCTTGTGGTACCAACTCCCAGCTTTAGTCCGTGAGGCCGACACCTTGTCTACTTTTAAGACTAGGCTTAAAACATTTTTATTTGATAGGGCCTATGGTTAAAATCTGATGTTAACCCAAATCTGGACAAGTGGGGGAGTAGAGGGAGGTGGAGTGTACAGTCGGTAAAGACGGGACTCCCTTGCCCTGCTTCCAACATGCCTCCATCTAAAAAGGCTAGGTTATCCAGAGTTATCTCTGTAGTTATGCTGCTATAGGCTTAGACTGCTGGAGGACACACTGACCACTTTCCACACTCTACTACTTTCTTCTACAATCTGCTCTAACTGTATTATTTTCTGCTATTTCAGCTGTTAACATTATTTCATCTCTAAGTGTTTTTCTCCCCAGAAGAAGCTACAGTGGTGTTCTGCTGAACTGAGGTACCCTCATGGTGGGGACCATCGGGTTGAACACTGTTGCTAACCATTTAAACATTCTCCCTCTCCTGATAATAACATTTTACTTTCTTTGACATTGAATGTGCTACTACTAGTTTACCAGTTTAATTATAGATTCACTAGGATAAATACAATAAAGTTTATCTCTCACCAAAGACAATATTTATTAAGAAATCACAATGTAACCATAGACACATTGCTTGGGGGACTTGGTTGTGTTGTTTTTGTTGTTGTTGTTGTTGTCGTGTGTGTGTGTGTGTGTGTGTGTGTGTGTGTGTGTGTGTGTGTGTGTGTGTGTGTGTGTGTGTGTGTCTGCTCTGTCTTCTCGATCCCCAGTGAGTCGTGGTGGATGGCTGCTTATACTGAGCCAGGATTCTCTGGAGGTTTCTTCCTGTTAAAAGGGAGTTTTCCTCTCCACTGTCACTAAATGCTTGCTTAGTATGAGGATTGCTGTAAAGACACTGACACCAGTCAGAGACTTGATACAATTTGCTGGGTTCCTTATATAGGAAACTTTTTTCTGATCGGCTTAATGAACTGACCTGTATTGGAATGTTTACTATGTGAAGTGCCTTGAGATGACTCTTGTCATGATTTGGCGCTATATAATTAAACTAGAATTGAATTAACTTGAGTTACAACATCTTTTTATTCTTTGTGTGTATCATTTAGCAGCCTGGGAGGCAAATCTGACTGTAGCTTTCTGCTAAACCCCACACAAGCTTGTTCAGCCTGTGTTTCTTGTTTTTAACCCCTAACACACACACACACACACACACACACACACACACACACACACACACACACACACACACACACACACACACACACACACACACACACACACACACACACACACACACACACACACACACACACACACACACACACACACACACAAATATGTTTCCAATCATGAATCCTGTGACTGGGGGCATAGTGAAGCTCCACTTCTGATTTATGATGCGTTCCAGTCTTGTCTTGTACGGTGCATTCACAGATGAAGGCCTCCTGTAGCAGAGCTCAGAGGTCAGACACTCACAGCTGCTGAGCTCTTGTGGACGCTGGTGGACAGCAATGCCTTGACAGTGACTGACAGACAGAGATGATGACAGAGGCCACAGTGTGAAAAGAAACGGTGTGAGATGACGAGCTAAACATCACATTAGCCTCCAGCTGAGAGGAAATGTTGAAACACAGCCACTCAGAGGAAAATGAGTCAGAAGCAGTCCCAATCTCCTGGCCCTCTTTACAGAGCTTCTTCAATGTCACCAAAGAGCACTTAGCGGTCTTTTCACACGAGACGGCTCAGGGTATCCAGTTATATTTATCAGCTGAAAATCAAGAAAAGAAATGCTTTACAAGTGAGTCACTGGACACAAGAGACTCCAGTGCTCAGTCTGAGAAACGGCTCATCCCTGCAGACCTTCCCAGATCACTTCCTGTATCGGTTTGGGGCGCCACACAGTGCGTCACTAAAAGCTGCCTGCTCGAGTCTAAAACAGCTGGATCTGTGGGACAAGTCGAATGTTCTAAAACCACAACAAGATGCCAATTTATGAGAGCTGCAACTTTAATTTGGCTTGTTGTTTGCCTCATACATGTATTAAACCGGGCTATTAAACATGCTTTCTGGAGTTTCACATTTTCATAATGGGGCTTTGTGGTTTTGTTGCAGCAGATGTTAATCGTCCTGCTCCCGTTAAGGTTTATGCAGAGCGGTCCTTGCGGATTTCTCCTCACCGGACCTAACACCTTTCTCAATGGATAAACACAACGCAAGGAAGAAGCCAACGTTTTATGTTGGAAAGGGGGTTATTACAAGCAGGAAAACAGGCTCTCTAATTCCCACAAGAGGCTAACCACTCATAAATCATCAAGCAATGAAAGTTTCCTCTCCAAACAGAGGGCTAAAACAAACTCAACCCCCTGCGCCTCACATCTCCTCCATCCATCAGCTACTTCTCTCCTTTCTTCCTGGAGGGAATTTTTATTAGGAAAGAAAAGATGTTGTTTGCACAAGACAGCAAGAGCAAAGCATAAATAATAGAACTGTATTCCTGAGCATTGTCTCTATGTGAAAAAAGAAGCATTTATACATAATTCACAACATATTGAGAACAAAGGAGCATTCTTATTTTCCCATCTTCAGGGTTTGTTCCTCTGTTTAGATGTGTCAGGTTAGAGAGAACCCAAAGGATTTCTGCAAACAAAGTGCTGAAGGGAGTTTCACCGCAAGCTGTCAGCTCACATCAAAACTCCAAAGAAAAATAAATCTATGTTTCATTTTCTTTATCTGCTGAATAAAAGCCGTCTGATGTGTTTAGTGTTTTTGTCAGGTTGGGTTTATTTTTTGCCAAATTTTGACTTTCAGCTGTTTTAGTTTAATTTCATGGGTCCAAATGAGGATTTATGCTTCGTCACAGTGAGAGAGAAAAGCAGCATTGTTACCAAATAACTGTCACAGCGTTCTCTTTGCTACAGTGCTACCAGGACGACTGCACTCCAGCGGGATGTGTTGAATATAATTATGTTATTTACCTGAATGAGCTGCAGGTAGGATCAGGATCTGCTCATAATCATCATCTGTAAGAGACAGACTGATGCTGTTGGGCACATTCAGGTCAGCAGAGCTAACAGAGTGCCAAATATTCAGGTTTAATTTTAGGAGCTGGCTTTAAAGCGACTGTCAGTTTTACATCGATGCTTAAAGTTATTTAAACACATAAGAAGGTAAAAATATACTCCAAGTTTAAATCTTTGTAACAGTTTCTATTAAACGCTTAGAGAAAAATCTGATTGACGGTAAGTGTAGTTTCGTAAGTCCAACACTTCCCTCTTGTGGACATTTAACAGAATTACTATGCTGAACTTTTTTTGAGTTGTCAATGTGTGTGTGTGTGTGTGTGTGTGTGTGTGTGTGTGTGTGTGTGTGTGTGTGTGTGTGTGTGTGTGTGTGTGTGTGTGTGTGTGTGTGTGTGTGTGTGTGTTTCTCAGTAAGAAAAACAGCTCAATCCAGAGACGGTGCATGTGTAAATGTAAAAAACAGAAAACCTGACATCTGCACCTTTAAGAACTCGGGGAACCTGCATGGAGGTTAGGGATGAGTCGAGCAGCAGCTCCTCATCCATCTGAGCTGAACCAGAACCAGAACCCACACTGGCTGATCTGTATCTGTGGTGATGGGTCTGAAATACTGGCAGTACCATGAAAACAACATTCATTATTGTGCTCCATGAGTGATCAGCCCTGGTGTTTTGTACCGGGGAGAGATAGTTCTATACGTAAGCACAATGAACACTCAAATAATAATTATATAAATAGTTAGCTGTGTTGCTGTTTTATTATGTTTTCCTGTTTTGTTTTACACCATATTTGAACCTTCACTGATTTTTTTTTACAATGGACAAAAAGGAAACGGGCTGGAAGTATATAGATTTCAGTAACTTTATTCATATCTCACAGTATTTCAATCATGCTGGAAATGAATTTGGGTACAAAGGAGGAGACCAAAAAGGAAGACCTAGGACACTCTGGAGGGACATTTTCTCTGCTGGCCTGGGAACGCCACTTGGTTTATGCATTCACATTTTGCCTAGTTTTTGGTTACAAATTGGTTGTTTGTATGCCAAAATAAGTCATGTGTTGCATGTTAAACATTCTATTCTATTCTATTCTATTCTATTCTATTATTTTGATATTAATAATTTATATGTCATTACACAGCTGTATTAAATGCTAATAAATTATCCTCATGCCACTAGCTGGATTTCCTATGCCATTGACGGACCTTAAGCATGGATAGGCTGGCATTAGCATAGGAGAGGCTAGCCATTAGCATGTCTCGGAGAGTCACTAGTCAGCTAGTGGCCAGCCTAGACACGCTAATGGCTAGCCTCTCCGATGCTAATGTCAGCCTATCCATGCTAATGGTCTGTCAAGGGGGTAGGAAATCCAGCTAGTGGCCAGCCTAGGCACGCTAATGGCTAGCCTCTCCAATGCTAACACCAGCCCGTCCAGGCTAACACTAGCCTATCCATGTTAATAGACAGCAGAGGGAGTGTGTGAGCCAGTCAATGACCAGCCGAGGTCTGCTAGTCCCTAGTGTATCTATTCGTAACGCTGGTAAAGGTGCTATTTCTCAGCAGCACCAGCCTCTCAGTTACTGGTGCCAGCTTATCATTAATCAGGTTGGTAGTTTGCTTCAGAATTTATATAGCCTCCTGCTGCTGGGCAGTAGTCTTAATATTGGCCCCCATACCACGCCATAGCAATTTTGCTATGCTTGACCCGTGCGAACCTCGTGCACGGGTCAAGCATAAACCGAGCTTTACTGCTGAGTGCCGGAAGGGAAATATATTAAAAATGAAAGTAAACACGGTAAGTTATATATATATATATATATATATATATATATATATATATATATATATATATATATATATATATATGCAGAGCCGGATTAAATAAATGGACTACACTAGGCAGGCTGCATTTTTTCAAGAATAAATAGATTAAATAAATAGATTAATTTGAACGGACTGAAGCATGTTTTAAAGGCGCAAAAACGAACTATAAACATGCAGCCTAAATTATTACAGTATTAATTTAATACAATCTATAATCTTAAAAGAAAGTATTTTAATAAAATGAAAACGTTATCTTAAGTTTTGATCTTGCTTTATGCTCATTCAGGCTGTTATTGCCTCTGCTGAATCAGAAATTCTGTGACAATTTTCTGAGTGTGAACTTCTTGTTTTGCTATTTGAACATTAATAAAATTATTTGAAAAATAATTAATACAACCAGCAACACTTACCAAGGAAACCATTTAGCATGCTCCACTCCGGGGTAATCTTCAGCCTTCCAGCATCACAGGCCTCAATCAGCAGAAACACATCTAAATAAATGTTCCTTAATTAAGCTTCGGTTTATGTCTCCATATTTCCTCTGTGAAGCTGAAGAATATCCAATATTTTGAGAGGGATGGTAGTGCAAGTACTCACGCATCCTGTCATCAATTTGGTACCACTTTGCAGGATTAGATGGGTAGCTAGTTGTTAACGCCCTTTCTGGGTCTAGAGGCTCCTGCTGTAAGACTATACTGGGCTCACTTCTGGCTGGCTGCTGTTCTTCCAGCTTGTACTGTGAAGGCGTTGATGTTGACGGCGTTGGCACTACAGGGTCTTCCGCCGCATATTCCAACGCGTCTTTGGGTCGTGTCAACTCCGGGTCTGACTTGGGCCCGGCCTCTGGCTCTGCTGACTCGAGCAGGTTCACAGCTGTCAGACGGCTGCCCGAGCAGCCCGACAGTAACGTCTGAAAAGCCCCCCGCTGTCTCTTCTTTTGTTCCTCTTCATTTATTTTATTTTTTAACGTTTTGCCGCACCCGAAAGCATCGTGAAAGTTAGCCTACTCAAAATCACCTGCTAGCTTTGTTGTGTCCCGCTCTGACTCTGACCGCGTCACTGACATCCTTAATTGGGTGGTGCCTTAATGTGAAGTAGCCAATGAAACGGTCTATGGTTAAGATAAACATTGCCACTATTTTTAATTAATTAATAAATATTGAAATAAATTGTAGATAGGAGTCCTATCTACAAATTCTATCATAGGACATTTGTACATTTAATTTTTAATTTATTTATTTTTAATTTTGTTCCTCTGTCTGGGCCCCATCCAGCCAATCAGGCCCTAGGTACGTGCCTACTTTGCCTTTGCGTTAATCCGGCTCTGTATATATGTAACGTGATGAAGGAGCTATTCCTCAAGGTTATTTAACCTTTTCCACAGTATCCTTTGGCACAGCCCCAGAGTGCTTGAAACAGCCTCAAGGTCATGCATTTGCTTCTAAACTGTTTACTTTCCAGCAATGAAGACAGAAGATGAAGAGACTCTTTTCTTTTATTAAATCAAAGAACTCTATTTTCAATAAAGCTAATCAAAACAACTGTTAGTCAATAATATGATGTGAACGATCTGTGAAATCACAATATTATGATTAATATGTTTTAATAAGTAATATGACTTAATCTAGTTCACTAGACACACGTTAAGGTAAACAGCCGCATGACACATTGCTGTTGCTGATCCAATCCAAACCTTCCTAGTCTGAAGCGTGGCAGAGTTTCTGTGGTGTTTATAAATCTGCCAGCTTTGATTAGTCCAGAATCAGAAACATCCAGATTAATAAAACAGTTCCAACGCCATCTTAAGTTCAGTTCTCAAGATCCCATGGAGTTCACCACATGCTAAGCGAAGTATTGGACCGGCCATCTGTACACTGTAAACATGCTTGTTTCTTCGCTCTGGTCGAGGAGTGCCTCGACTCAGCTGTAGTTTTTCTTTCAACCACTTGGTGTCCTCCATTTCCTCTCTGCCTTTTCTCTGCTCTTTTCCTCTACACCCCCCTCCCCCTAGCTGTTTGTGTGTGTGTTTGTACGTGTGTGTGTGAACCAGTTGTTAATAGCTGGCCTACGACTTTCTGCCTCTGTCCTGTTTGCTCCAGTTGAAAGACACACAAAACCACACCCCCTTCACGTGGTCACACACGTGTGTGTGTGTGTGTGTTTGTGTGGTTTTTATGCAGTGTCTGTTTACAAACACATTTGACTATTGCGGAAATGTATTTTGAAATGCTTTACATTTACCGGCCTGCCTCTTATGTCTAGGTGTGACTTCCTGCCAGAATTGACGCGAATCACCCGCGGCTCGCAAAATAAAAAATAAAAAAATAGAGCAGACGCCGATACAATCGCTGCATGGCGCGGGCTGGAGCGCCGGCACCTCAGCGTCCCATTTGGCCAATAGAATAGGATAACAAGGGCGTCGAATGAAGGTGGTCCCCGTTTCGCGGCACTTCGGCAGGCCGGTGTGTCCCCAGCGTCACTTAGTAGTGAACATCTGTATGAATTTCCTACGTGTTTAATATTAAAAAGTATCAAACACTATTTATTGCGCGGTCGAACGCGCTGGGCTGATGCTCTGAGCCTAGACTTGAGCATTAAAGTCAGTGAATGGCTGAAAATGTCGTTATGCGCTTGTACAAAATGTTAGCTTACCTGCTACCGCAAATGGTCGGCAGCTCCCGCTCCTGTTCAGAAAATGTCCAAAGTTCACTCCAGACCAAGAAAAAATCTGTTTTGGTCGAAACAATTCAACTCATATCGAACTTTGGCCACGTTCTATCGTTTTCTAAGCATCCACGGGCCACCATCACACGGTCCAGGTCTGCTCAGGCTCGGTGAATGGTCCGTTTGATCTGGTTAAGGTTAAAACTTGTTCAGACAATGTGCTCAGGAGTCCTCTACGGGGTTTCCCACAGGGTTTTTCACTTCACTCAAAAAATCTACTCAAAAGTTAATAATCTCTGTTATGCTATTTAGAAAATCTTAGGACAACAATGGCAGAAATTAGTTGGGCAAACAAGCTGTTGTAGGTTGTAAATGGAAAGCTTTAATTCTGAGTCAGTTAAATTTGAAAACTTTAATGAAATCAACAATTGCTAGTTATCGTTTTTACAGTGTACTTCTTTTTAAGCTGAGAAAATTTTGTTGTTTGTTACCAACCAAGCAACGGTACCTTTCAGAATAAAAGCTGAACTCACTGACCCAAGGAGGGTCCCCTTTTTGACGCTGTGAACCACCTGTCGCTTTTTACCTGGAGACAATCCAAAGACTGGTTTGTCGTACTGTTGACACTGTTTCATCGGCTCCAGTACCAGAGGAGGGTCTTGGACCTGGCATCCGGATCTGTACGGAGGTCTCAACTCTGAGGGTATGTGGATGTGGCATCTCATGTGGTTATGAAGCTACTCTGATAAGTTAGGAGCAAAACATCATCTCCCACTCAGACTTTGTTTCTCCGGATACGAGGGTTCTGAATGACACTCATTCACACACACCAACCATCTCACACCTCATTCAAACAGAACATCCATCATTAGAAAGTTAGTCTTGTTTAAATTGTTTCAAATTATTTACTAATAAACCATCTTAAACGTTTGAAGGTCTCTCTCTCGTCTCTTGTATCTAAGTTATGACAAGGTGTCATCTAAATCCCTGCTTTAAAAGATCCAATCTTCTGATTAAATAAACCAGTGGTCCGCAAGATGGATTTCATACTAGATGTTTATGTTTATGTGCTTAGCAGACGCTTTTACCCAAAGCGACTTGCAATTTTTTAATTTTTTTTTAACCTATAGGTCATGTTGTGATCTGTGGGGGAAACCGGAGTACCCGGAGAAAACCCACGCATGCATGGGGAGAACACGCAACTCCACGCAGAAAGGCCGCAGCCGAGTTTCGAACCTGCAACCTTCGTGTTGCGAGGCTACAGTGCTAACCACTGCGCCACCATGCAGCCAGTGCAGATGTGAAATTTTAATGTCTTGTGGTCCTTAATTAATTGTAATTAACAGTCATGTGTATATATATATATATATATATGTATATATATATATATATATATATATATATATATATATATATATATATACAGTATATACTAATCCTGCAGTAGATCTATTTTCATTTGTTTTATGAAACAGAACTGTTTGTTTGCCCTCATTCTGTCTAAACTTTCCATATTTTCTAGCAAGAAGGGAACCAAATCAATCCTCCAGGCTAGCTATGAGAGATATCGATTTTGTAAAGACAACACGAGCTGTATGTGGACGGTATTGACTTTTATTCTCGGACTCATCAACAAATGTCAGCGCCCATCTTTTGGGTGTCAATATTCCAAATGTCAAGCGGATGTGGCAGAAAATTAAAGGCTTTAATAAAGAAATACATTCATCTTTCAAGTGGATTATTATTATTACTGTCATTCTGGATAAATGTCTTGTTTATGTTATTGTATCTAAGGAACCTCTCAGTTCTGCTTCGCATGTTGTATTTGATTTGAGGCAAAAAAACACACAACAGTAATTGAAAATGTCTTTTATGTCACAATCTTTTCAAGAATCTAATACCAATGCTCACATGTCACCACCTAAAACCACATTTTACATCAAATGCAATAAACAGTCACCATAAAAAGAGTAAAAGAGTTGTTGGTTTTCAAGCGTAGGAGAGGAGTGGTCATCGTGGAAGTTGCTCACACACTCACAAATAACAGAGCCACCAGCACACACGTGCACGCACGCGCGCACGCACACACACACACACACACGCACACATAAAAGAGCTTAACTGATACAGTATTTAGAATGTGTCAGTAAAAAATGTTTGCGTAGGGGTTTACAGTATACACTCAGGGAACGAGTTACCAACCAGAGTTTCCATAAAACACAGTTTAATTTTACAGCTAAGCCAACTTTATATAAATAGTCTTCATCCAAAAGTCAGTGCAGTGTTTTCTGCTCAGCGGCCACATCACACCCAGTCTGTGCTAGACCTGGTCCACAAAATGCTATCTCCACTTTGCACACAAATCTGTTTACATTAGTTTAATCTCAGATCTCAGACTTTATCAATGTGTTTGCGTGTGTGAATGTATTTTTTTGTTTGTTTTCGCCACTCAGCACCTCAAAAGTCCAGCTGTGAAGTACAAGAAGCAGCTTATTTTTTATCCAATTAAACGTTAGAAAAAGCAATCCACAAATTGACAAATGTCCTTCTTGTAGTAAATTTTTCTCTTGCATTCCCCTTTTTTAAAGAGAAAAGAGGAAATTCACAAATGGAGCATTTCTACTGGATTCCCCTGAAGAGGCACATCGCAAAGATCATGGCAAACAGCTGAGGGAAAAAGCACAGAAAAAGGTTATTTACACACATAAATAAAAAAGTTCAGTGTGTTTTTAACACAGTTTCAGTTATCCTGTCAAATTTTTAACAGACAAGGAATAATGTTTGTTTAAAGGTGACTGAGCTTTCTAGTTTTATCTGCATTAATTTGCACAGCTTTGTCAAAAAAACACACAAAATGACTGAGCTTTCTAGTTTTATCTGCATTAATTTGTATATTTAAACATGTAATTTCAACATAAACAATTTAAAAATAGCCAAAAATATATTTGTGTAATTATTTTTTTCATTTTTGCTCCTCAAAAAACGTTCAAAATAAACATATGAGTAAACATTTTAAGATAGAAAACCATCACTCTACATCAAGAGCCTATTGTAGAGACAACACGCATCACTCTAGAACTAATAAATCCTTCTGAGAGCCAATAATGGCCCTTGGGCGGTACTTTTAACATGCCGCCTTAGAATGATACCAATATTTATCCTTCTTTAAACTTCTAAACATTTAAACTGCAGCTGAATCGGCTAAATAAAACCACTGAGTAGTAGGTGATGCTGTGATACCAGATATGACCACCAGGTAGCAATCTTGTAATTCAAACAGCGTTTCCAGGTGGGAAGGCTTTTGGTTAAACTAAAACTGTTTCTAAAATTAAAATTCAAAGGCACTTTTTTAAGTTCCTCGTACCTCAACGGTTAGCACCACAATAGCCAGGGCTCCAGCAACATAGATGTAAAGTTCAAAGTAGTCAACGACTGCAGAGTAACAGCCCTGTGAACAAAGATGACACGCTCAGTTGAGAATCAATAGGCCATAAATTTGCACAATTACAGAGATAGTTAAAGTAACATCGCAGCTTCAGTTGAGCAAGGCTTGGAACAAAGGGCCATCTGAATGAGTGGGAAGCAGGGCCTGCAGCCTCACCGCCTTTTAATGAGAGCTTGTTGCGTGAATGGAGGGAGGGAGGGAGGGAGGGAGGGAGGGAGGGAGGGAGGGAGAGAGAGAGAGAGAGAGAGAGAGAGAGAGAGAGAGAGAGAGAGAGAGAGAGAGAGAGAGAGAGAGAGAGAGAGAGAGAGAGAGAGAGAGAGAGAGAGAGAGAGAGAGAGAGAGAGAGAGAGAGAGAGAGAGAGAGAGAGAGAGAGAGAGAGAGAGAGAGAGAGAGAGAGAGAGAGAGAGAGAGAGAGAGAGAGAGAGAGAGAGAGAGAGAGAGAGAGAGAGAGAGAGAGAGAGAGAGAGAGAGAGAGAGAGAGTGGATATCTCCTCATTGTTCTGATAGCATAACAACAGGTGGCAGAAGAAGAGTGCTGCTGGAAGAAAGCGATTGCTGTAATTGCTATCAAGGCTTGCCTTCCACATGTGAGAAAAAAGGCTTTGGTTTGTATGAACGTTACACACATTTAAATATTTTTAAATGTTCTACAGACGCATTACAGTCATGTGTGAACACACACACACACACACACACACACACACACACACACACACACACACACACACACACACACACACACACACACACACACACACACACACACACACACACACACAAACTGCCATCTCTGAGCTGCACCGCACAGAAAGATGATCCGCCATGACACTCAAAACACAGAATACATGGCAGAGTCAGCCAATCCTGGAAGACATTTATCGACTGCTTTCTGCTCTAATTAGGCCTGCAGATGCTGTAGAGGGAGGGTAAAGAAAAGACCTGGCAGATGTCAGAAGTTGTTACCTTGTTTTTGCGGAACTCCATATTGCCCGATATGCAGTGCTCCAGGTTGGTGTAGGCCACTTCTCCGTTCTGACTGGTACGCTTGCAGCAGGCTACTGGTATCACATGAGTCTGGTCCATTTGCCTGAACACGCTGTCCTTAAAATCCTCTGGGCCGTTCACTCCGCAGCACTCAAACTGAGAGGAGGAGAGAGTGGGGGAAATAAGTTGTTGGTTCTGAGTACCTTTTTGTGCGTTGACCTGTGGTCATTCATGCTGCACAAAATTATATTGACTATAATGACCTAAAAATCAAGGATTTGCCTATGAAAATAGCTCCTCGAGCCTTCGTATTTCTGGTTGATGGATACTGATTGGTGCTGGTGTTTAAAGCTATAGTGTAGAAAGGTTCCACTAGATAAATACTTTACCTACAACTCTATAATTGACCTCAACTGGAATAATTACAGATTAGTTCTGGCAGGACTGATGTGCTAACGGCTAGATAAGTGGAATACTGCCATCTTAACACAAATACTTCAGTGATTAAAGCAAACTCTATTATAGAAACCTTATCATCATTGTCAGTTTGGTATTACAGTCAGTTACATAGCTTTTTATGATCATTTGTTTGAATTGCAGCAACTAGCAGTAGCACCTCCTGGAACACTAGCTGGAGATGAATTTTTGTTTTGAATGACAATGAAATGCCAGTTGGACAGCGGTTTAAGAATGCGTTTGAAAAACATATGTGTGTAATTGTTTTGAATGATAAAAGTTGCTTTAAGAAAAAGGCAATGCAGGTAGATCCTTGTCTTGCTTGAACTAGCCATTAGCTCATCAATCAGGTCAGTAATAGGTTGTCCAAAGAGCCATCAACAACGGGTGAAACACTTCAATGTCAGGTCGGACAGTCAGTAGAGTTCACTTTGGTTCCTATATCTGATTGATTCAGGCATTCATCAGCAGAACAAAACAACTAAATCAAACTAAATAAGGGAATTTTGTATCACTTTATATCATATTGGCTCAAATGCAAAAAAAAAAAATCCTTGCTTTGCTTGTTATATTAAGGTGAAAGTTAGGGCTGCTCAATTATGGCAAAAATGATAATCACAATTGTTTTGACTGAAATTGAAATCTCGATTATTTAAGACGATTTTTAAATTAATGCTGATTTTATTTATCCATTTCGTTATTTATTCTGTCATAAAATTGCAAAGGACACAATCAGAACAACAATAAATAAGAAAAAGAAACAAAATAATCACAGAAACAACTCCTGATTCCTATAGTATAAAAAGGCCAATTGCTCATTCTTTATGAGGCTGAGATTTAACTTATTCAAGCGTACCCAGTACAGACCCAAGCTTGCAAATACTGACAGCAAGAATTATACAGTGCATTTATAATATAAATTAATACAAACATATACACTAAAATGTTGCATAATGATAATTTAGACCTGTCCAGCGGTGCTGTAGGGAAGTGAACCTGCAACGTGTCGCTCAGAGAGAAGAATTAATATTTATCAGTGTGAGAAACTTAATTCTATCTATTTCTAAACTATTTATTAACATGTGCCATCAGTTAATGTAATTATTGTCCCAGGCAGCGATCGGAGGTGTGCTGCAACCCCCAACCCGATCTCACAGCAACGCAGGGGCAAGCTGCATGTGAGTGTTTAACATGCCACACACACACATTGTAGTTTTTTTTAGTGGCTCAGGAGCCTGCAGGTGTGTCACTCACTCTGGCTATCCAAGAAGGAGCCGGTTCTGTGAGCTGTTTCTATCACGACACACACCTTCCCTTCCCCTAATGTACGGAAGGTCTGTCCGTAGCGCAGGTTGAGTGTTTTGCTAACCTGCAGGAAATGTTGACAGTTATCCAGAAAGTAGCTAAGGGTTACCAGAAATGCTTCTTTGTTGTTCGCAAGGTACTTTTAGGATTTAAAAAGTCAAGAAGAGGGTTTGAAAAGTTGTTAGAAATAGCGACAAAAGTCGCTAAGTTGGCAACGCGGTGAGACGAGCACTTGATTTGTAACTCGGGGCAGCGCAAGAAGGAGGAGCAAATAACCGGCTCGTTTTATTTCTATAATCGTTCAAAACTCAGATAGTAATTGTGATTAAAATTCGATTAATTGAGCAGCCCTAGTGAAAGTTAAAGGGTTAACTGCTCATGACCTTTCTACAATAACACAACAAAGATTTGCCCTTTAACCTCTCTGCTGGCCTTACTGTAGTCATGATGGCGTTCCATGTGGAGCTGAAGACGTCGCTTTTGTTGTTGTAGCCTTGATAATAACTCTTCAGCTCCTTGGTGAAGTACTCTCTGGTCAGCTAAGTGAACAAACAGCAACACCAGAGGAAATAACACTTTTAAATGCAAAGAGAAAAACTTCCACACACACACACACAACCACATAACATTTGACTGCATTGCTGTTTTAGTAAAACAAGAACAAAAAGTACTGATTCCTCCCTCGCCTGACGGTGTTTATTCAGAGTTGAATTGACTCTCACGTTTGTGTACAAACCACAAATGTGGGAACTGTAACACGCTTTTCCAAAAGAGCTGCGAGTCTCATCAGCTTGTAAAATGATGTAGCATGAGGCAACATCACTTGTTACACGAGGAGAAGTTTAGAGAAGAAAGAGTTCATCGGCCATGTCTTCTGCCTGGGAAGAGAGGTGCAGCAAGGATGATGGTAAGTTCTGGTAAGAAGAAGCTTCCAGGGGATAAAAGGTGATGATTCCTCTATTTATTAAAAATGTATAATGCCTTAAAGGTGTGGTTGACTGAAAAAGCACTTTTTTTTTCATTTTATTTTTGAATATAATCGGTCATTCTGAGTTTTTCATGCAGGCTGAAAATGAAAATAGTCTCCTACGCCGATCTCCTGCATTCAGCTTCTGGTAGAAAGCTCAGCTG
The DNA here is from genome assembly GCF_043380555.1 of Nothobranchius furzeri. Lineage (NCBI taxonomy): Eukaryota > Metazoa > Chordata > Actinopteri > Cyprinodontiformes > Nothobranchiidae > Nothobranchius > Nothobranchius furzeri. The sequence continues at coordinate 63,535,901 of NC_091744.1, read as the reverse complement.
TTAGTTCCGTGATATGGTGCACCGGTAGCTTTCCTACTAGAGACCACTGCAAATGCATGGATTAAACGAGTCAACCACTCCTTTAAATAAAACGCAAACTTATTATTACAACACATCACTGAATGGAGGGCAATATTGTTTTTGATTGCTAGTGTGCAGTTTTGTTTGTTGGATTGTCATTTCTCAACACAAGATGGTTTCATTTTAAATCTTTGGCACAAAAGGTGGTGGTTGATGTGGATTCCATCAAGGGACGTAAGTAACAAAAGTGTCAGCTCAGAAACACAGTTAAGTGTGAGGTCTGACCTCTCAGCTCTGACATTTGCCCAAACATTGGTATGAATACTGAGGCAACCTACATGCTCCCGGAATATGAAGGCGAGGATGGCAGCAGCCAGCTCTGCTAGGAAGATGAGGAGGATGAGCATGAAGAACTGCAGGAAGACAAAAGAACAGAAAAAGGAGCAAAGAATTTGACAAGGTGGTTGAGATGCAGAAAAAGTGCATGACAGGTTAAAAAAAATCACACACTGCCCACTTCACTCAGCATTAACTATGTATGAGGCTCCAAGGCAAACAGAAAGGCATTTTGCTCGTTCTTGACTGATTCCAGCATGGCTGTCCAAAAACCAAATAATAAATAAAACACCTGACAGAGAATATAATCACCACATGTACACAAACAAGCCTGGGTCTGAAATGCATTTCAAATTTGTCAGCAGACTCACGAAGAGGAGTAGACACTTGTTTTCACGGATAGCTCCACAGCAGCCGAGGAAGCCCAGCAGAAAGAGCATGCCTCCCATTCCCAGGATGATGTAGATTCCAGTGAAGAGTAAAGGGTTGGCTGCCACAATTTCCCTGAACCCCGTGGGGTCCACCAACACCCACACTCCCACTCCAAGAAGGAAGGAGCCTCCCAGCTGATGGAGAAAATGATAAAATGTCACATCACAGAAAAACAAATCAATATTTATGCCGCTTTAACGGAGCAGTAGAATGGGGTTTATTTACAATTGGAACCTGATCTTTGAGGCTCCATAAAGCATATGAAACTTTGTAGAGCTTGACATGTTCCAAGAGCTCTGATAAAAGGTCAAATAAAAGACACAAATTCATTATAAAACAGCTAATTAAAAAATAACCTGTTTTCCCCGCCCACTCACCCAGGACATGAATGCTCCGTGAGCTGCATGCTGACTAGACAATTTAACAATGTGTGCATGTGTGTGTGTGTGTGTGTGTGTGTGTGTGTGTGTGTGTGTGTGTGTGTGTGTGTGTGTGTGTTCACAGGCGAAAGTTTGAAGAGAGAAAGGGAAAGTAGAAACTGAAAGTAAAGTCAAGGTTCATCACTTAAGCCCAATTTATACTTCTCCGTAAGATCGAGCGTGGAGTTGCACACACGCATTGACGGAGATGTTTTCTCTTCAGACTTCTCCATCACCTGGGGATTGTTGCTAAGCAATTCCCCACCAGGACAACAGAGGGCATAGCACTTTTCTGGGGTATCCTGCCGTTAGTCATGTAGAGTATCTGATCCAAGATAGTGTATTTGCTATTGTGTTTAAATAGTTTTAATATATTTCAGATACTTTTTATAACACAGATGAGTTTGTTCTCCCACTCGTAATGCGATGGGCACCTCTAAACCCACGTTTCTTGTCATTTCCATCAACAAACTATGCACTTGCTGTGTATCTTTGCACTCCTTCAGTCACGGGTGAATAAATGTTCATATTTTTGGACTTTTTCCACAAGCCGTTCTTCATTCTGTTCCAGGTGTGCAGCAAAATATCTTTTTACTTTTGACAGGGCAATGGCGGTGCTGTTGACACATTTAACAAAAGCAGCATCCTGACCAATCCCAAGCTTGTGTCTCCATCATTTTCGACAGATAGTTATAATGTTGGGCATGTCTCAATCAGCCTCGGCGAGCCCATGGGAGAGCATTTGCACCGGCACATGAAGGCGTTGCGTGTCTTCGTACCCACACAGACGAAGTCCCCACTTTACTGAAGAACCAGAGTGTGTGGGGCAAAGCCCGGCTGCTTGTAGATGGGTTGAGGATGAACAAGGAAGAACATTATCTGACTTGATCGGACCACATGTTGTGGATCTATCTGGCATTCATTTATAGTCTGGACTTTACCAGTGTATCATGAAACCTAGGTGGTGAGTGCTTGTTATTCTCTCTTTCAATAAGGTTGTTGCTAGGAGCTGAAGCTAACAGCTCAGGCTGGTGTTAACAGAGTTTCGGCTTATCGTGGCTCTACGATAGAGTAACTGCGACTAGCGTTTAAATGTTGATGACATTTAAATGGGTTGGAACATGTAGATTAAAGATGTAGTTCACTTGTTTAATCAATACATTTGCAGTGGTCTCTAGTAGGAATGAATGCCTTGTAACTCATCTCCGGGGGGCATGAAGGAGATCTGCTGTGTGGTGTGGTTGCTAATGCTAAGGGTTAGCTTAAACTAGCCAAGACGTCTGCTGCTGATTCTGGAACTTTAAAACAACAACAGCCTTCCCCGTTGGGAGTGAAGTTAGATGAGTCCATGAATGTTCAGTGAAAGTGTGACATAGATCTGTGACGATTGTCAAATCCTAGAATTTCACCATCTATTTTCTATCAGAAGCTAATACAGGAGATAGGTGTAGGAGACTATTATCATGTTCAGCCTGCCTCAAAACTCAGAATGACTGAAATAAAAATAAATAATGGGTTTTCAGTGTTTCACACCATTAAAGAGCAAGTCAACCCCTACCTGAGTCTAACTCCACTCCCACTTCATGTTTGAAAAATGCAACAAATGCTGTTGCCTGGAAGACCGAGAAGGCGGAGCTGCTAACAAATACACACACACACAGGCTCACGACAGCATTGTGACATCATAATGTACCAGTTTACATCATAGCATACCTCTTAGCCAATAGCGGTGGCAGATTTAAACTAAAATACAGTGCAGAGTTTTTACCTGACGACGGCGCAACACTGCCAGTTTTAGGCAGAATATTTAAATTTTAACTAAGATGCACTGAAGTGCCAAATTATTGACCACACATGTCTGCAGCACGATTAGACACTTGTTTATTTAGTTTATCAGCAAAAAAAAAAAGTTTATTTGGGGGTGACTTGCTCTTTAAGCAGGGATGGCTATCATGTGACGTGTTATCACCGCCTTGCTCGGAACGGATGTTTTTTTCTCGCATTTTTAAAATTTCTAATTGACAAAGAAAGCAGGTCTCACATGAATTAGACTTTTTGGTATGCTACATTTGACCACCCGAGCTGTTTTTATTCAACGACAAGGAAACTGTTGCTTTACGTTCTATTGCCTCTTTAAAACATTCATAGGAACTAAAAAGAGAGTTGACACAAATTAGAAAAATATATAAGTGATGTGAATGCCTGCCAGGGTGGATTGACAGTTGTGTGTGAAACAAAAGATCTAGAGCCACAATGATGCTTTTGTGTGGGTAGAGATGTCTGTCCTACTTAAAAAAAAAAACAACCTGCTAAAGAAAAGAGTGCTGCAGCTTTGATTCTCTCCAATCCTTTCACTCAAATCGTATCTGCCACCACCATGGGGCGACTCATGTGATTAAGAAAAGTAGATATAAAGGTAAGGGAAGAGATCCGAGCCTCCGACGTTCCCATCTAAATCCTCCCCCTGTCGGCTGGAGAAACCTGGATAGACTCAAATGAACTCTACTTCAAGCAAACATGGCGAGAGAGGATCAGGCTGCCATTTAGAAGGACTTTACTTATTAAAAATGCTGTTAAATGACACAACATGTGCATGAAATGCTAACAGCTAAGCTCATTCCTTGCTCTGCTGCTTGCATTATTAACCCAGCCTCGAACACCCACATCTGAGAAGAGCCTCTAAATGGTTTGGCTGCACCCAATAAAGCAGGAAAAGAGACAAACCTCCCAACGCCGACCCACCCCCGCTGTGAGGCCTCAGACTAACAGGATTACCCATGATTGTCTTATCAAGACTGATAAACTCAGGTGCCAGTCACAAACTCCATATGGCCCAGCATGCCTCAGATGTGTGTCAGCACGTTGAAATTTAATCAAAAGAGAATTTGATAGAATCAAGATTGCCTCATCTAATGAAATGCAAATGTGGGTCCATTAGTCAGCCAGGCAGGGAGCAGGCTGAGGCAGACTGAGGCGCATCTCCAATCATTAGACTGACGCAAACTTCAGAGGTAGTCAGATTAAGAGTCTTTTGAGAAAGAGATGAAAAGTACTTACAAAGATGAGAAAATTGAAGACAAACATGAGGTACTTGATGCAGCTGAGACAGTCCCCCTCCATGGTTGTCCCCCGAGCTGAAGCCTCCCCCTGCCCCTGAAAGCAAACAAACAGAAACACATTACATGGATCCGGGTCAGAATTGACACGTATATGATATATAATCAATATTTCAGCAATTATAAGGTCAGTATCTGCGCAAAAGTTTTAAATAAATCAACTCTTGAATAGGTTCAGAGAAAAAGAGTTTTCATCCAGCAGGATTGATGAGCTAACAGCTAGTTGGAGTGCAGTTGTGTAAAAACTGTTTAACTCTCAAAGCTTTTCATGCAAATATTTTCTCTTCTGTGCATTAGACTTGATTGTCATCAGTTTTGTGTTATGTGTTTATTTTGGCAGAAATATAAGGAAATGCTTGCAGAATTTGACCCCTGGATGTCATGTTCTGTGTCCCTTTCTTCCCCAGCTCCTCCAGTTCCCACTCCAGGTTCTCCTTTTGTGCTCTCTTAGCGCCCTCATGTGTCCTTTGTCTGCATCTCTGTTGTGTGTCTTAAGTTGTAGCCCCAACCTCTTGTTCCCCAGTTCATTGTATGTGTGTATGAGTTTGTGTGTGTCAGTATGTGTATGTGTTTGTGTGAGTCCTTCCCTTAGTCTTTAGGTTTAGTTTTGTGTTTTATATAGTGTTAGGTTTATCTGCCCTCCACTGGTTCGCTTCCCCATCCAGATAATTGTTGTCACCTGCCTTCCCTCCAGCCTCACTCCACACACCTGCTTCCTGTTTCCCTAATTGCTCCTCCCTGTCTATACAGGTGCTGGCCAGTAAATTAGAATATCATCAAAAGGTTGAAAATATTTCAGTAATTCCATTCAAAACGTGAAACTTGTACATTATATTCATGCAATGCACACAGACCAATGTATTTCCGATGTTTATTACGTTTAATTTTGATATTTATAGGTGACAACCAATGAAAACATCAAATCTGGTATCTCAGAAAATTAGAATATTCTAAAGGCCAATGAAAAAATGTTTGTTTCTCTAATGTTGGCCAACTGAAAAGAATGAACATGAAAAGAATGTGCATGTATAGCACTCAATACTTAGTCGGGGCTCCTTTTGCCTCAATAACTGCAGTAATGCGGCGTGGCATGGACTCGATCAGTCTGTGGCACTGCTCAGGTGTTATGAGAGCCCAGGTTGCTCTGATAGTCGTCTTCAGCTCCTCTGCATTGTTGGGTCTAGCGTATTGCATCCTCCGCTTCACAATACCCCATAGATTTTCTATGGGGTTAAGGTCAGGCGAGTTTGCTGGCCAATCAAGGACAGGGATACCATGGTCCTTGAACCAGGTGCTGGTGGTTTTGGCACTGTGTGCAGGTGCCAAGTCCTGTTGAAAGGTGAAGTCTGCATCCCCATAAAGTTGGTCAGCAGCAGGAAGCATGAAGTGCTCTAAAACTTCCTGGTAGACGGCTGCATTGACCCTGGACCTCAGGAAACAGAGTGGGCCAACACCGGCAGATGACATGGCACCCCACACCATCACTGACGGTGGAAACTTTACACTGGACCTCATGCAACGTGGATTCTGTGCTTCTCCGCTCTTCCTCCAGACTCTGGGTCCTTGATTTCCAAAGGAAATGCAGAACTTGCTTTCATCAGAAAACATAACTTTGGACCACTCAGCATCAGTCCAGTCCTTTTTGTCCTTGGCCCAGGCGAGACGCTTCTTGCGCTGTTTCATGTTCAAGAGTGGCTTGACACACGGAATGCGACACCTGAATCCCATGTCTTTCATGAGTCTCCTCGTGGTGGTTCTTGAAGCGCTGACTCCAGCTGCAGTCCACTCTTTGTGGATCTCCCCCACATTTTTGAATGGGTTTGTCGTCACAATTCTCTGCAGGGTGCGGTTATCCCTAGAGCTTGTACACTTTTTTCTACCACATTTTTTCCGTCCCTTCGCCTGTCTGTTAATGTGCTTGGACACAGAGCTCTGCGAACAGCCAGCTTCTTTAGCAATCACCTTTTGTGTCTTGCCCTCCTTGTGCAAGGTGTCAATGATTGTCTTTTGGACAGCTGTTAAATCAGAAGTCTTCCCCATGATTGTGGTGCCTTCAAAACAAGACTGAGGGACCTTTTAAAGGCCTTTGCAGGTGTTTTGAGTAAATCAGCTGATTAGAGTGGCAGCAGGTGTCTTCTATATTCAGCCTTTTCAGAATATTCTAATTTTTTGAGATACCAAATTTGGAGTTTTCATTAGTTGTCACTTATGAATATCAAATTTAAATGTAATGAACATTGGAAATACATTGGTCTGTGTGCATTGCATGAATATAATGTACAAGTTTCACGTTTTGAATGGAATTACTGAAATATTTTCAACCTTTTGATGATATTCTAATTTACTGGCCAGCACCTGTATAAGCCCTCCTTGTCTCATTGTTCTTGTCGGTCCATTGTTGTTTTATGTCAGCGTTGTTCTTGTCTCTCCCTCCTGGTCTCTGGTTCTCTGCTCATGAAGTGAGCTTTTGGATTTATCCCTGCTTCATTTTGTTATTGGATTTTTTGCCTCCTGCCCCTTTTTGGATTTTTATTTTGTCATCCAAAATAAAGGATTCCTCTTTATTTTACATTCCTGCCTCGTGTCATCCTGGGTCTGCATCTTGGGTCCTAACCTCCTGCTCTCAACGTGACACTGGATTCCCATGAAGTGCTACGTTTTGCCGATGCAATTGACTCATGAGTCCAATCTCAATACTTGCATTGCGCCCTGCGGTCTTCAGCTAAGTGTGCATTGCTGCGGACTTGGGTGAAGTGCAGATCAAGGGTGCAAAAGGGGCGTGATCAACTTCCGCACTTGAGAATTGGGACACCCTACGCCAGGGCTATTCAATTCCAGGCCTCATGGGCCGGTATCCAGCATGTTTTAATTTTAACCTCGCTTCAACACATCTGACTTCCATCAGCAGGTGATTAACAGACGTCTGCAGAGCCTGATGAGCTGCTGCATAGGTGACTCAACCACTCAATCTGGTGTGTTGGACCAGAGAAATCACTAAAACGTGCCGGATACCGGCCCTCAAGGCCTGAACTTGAAGAGCCCTGCCCTAAGCACTAGCGCCCCTGGTCGGGATCGCGCATTTGAAAGGCTCAAGGGTGGAAGTGCGAGTATTGAGACTGGGCCTTAAATTACTCCTTAATACAAAAATCATTAAAGTTAAAAAGTTAATGTTTGCATAACCTTTTGGGCATTGAGGCAAATGATGCATTGATGATGGCAGCATTTAGACTAGCAGAATATGTCCTAAGGAACTAGTTTTCTGAACAGAGGTTGTTCAGAGAGCAACCTAAAAAGGGTAAAACATTAATTATTTATACCTTTGCAACAGAAACATCTTTCAGAATAGCCAATTAGTCACATTACTTAAAATGTTATTGAGATATTCCAAATTCGGGTTCAAAACTTCAGTTTCCATTTTCCAACTACACATGCTCAGCCGTTTCAGTCTGAACCTAAAAGTAACTAGAATCTGAGCAGAAGCCATATCCACACTTGTTTCCTTCAGAGATGGTGTTCCAGCATGACTCAAGAGTAATTTAAGGATATCAGTTCTGACTGGAGCTCCTTGTGCATTAGCCAACAGGGATGACCTTTAGTTCAGAGCTTCCTCTTGTTAATGTAATGGAAGATGGGAGCTCCCCTCAGCTAACCCTCTACCTGACAGAAACACACTTTACTTGATGAAAGTATGTCCTCAGAGCACTAGGAGATAATGAAGAACACCTCCACTGTATGAGTATCCACGACCCTGAGCTCATATAAAGGTGATACAAAAAAATAACAAGCAGTATTTAAATAAAATTATTTGAGATAATTTTGACCTGATTTCCAAGTAAACAAGTTGAAATTCAGAAATGTTGTTAAAAACATTTATGCTTAACTTTATATGATCAAAAGTAATGAAGCATATTAGAGGTCAGCTGTATTATACGTTTTCTCTCTAAAGCACCTACAGTTTTTAATGGTTTACTGGCCTGGACTGCTATTAAATCAGCTTAGCACCTAGATTCATCTACAGCTGAAAAACATAAAAAAAAATAAAATGGTTTATTCTGCTGAAACAAACAAGGTCTTGTTTGAAAAAGTTGTTGCTTGGCCAGCTGCTGTGTATGCCATTCAGCTTTAATGATGGCTGCACACATGCACCCCTGTGGTGCCATCGTGGATGCTGACTTTTGAACTCAGCACTACAGAACATTCCCATAAAATCCCAAAGGATATGTTAGCCATGGATATTCAAATGAGCACAGAGAAAGCAGCATCTCAGTTCATGCATTCGTGTCTTTGCGTTGTTGAGGTTTAATTGGCATTCGTGGAGGCTGCTGTATTCACAGAGAGGGGTTTCATAAGTCTTGAGTGCTGAAAATCCTGTCTGCAGCTAATAAAGTGCAAAACCAGAGCTTAAAGACTAGGACATGATCCCGGTTTTAGACCCAGAGATGTTGCTCACAAATTGCTAAAACAAGTAGTTCTTAAAAAACGGTGTTATTTAGGAAGACTTGGGCTCTGCCGGTTAGCATAGGTCAGTGATTTCCAACTCCCTTCCATGAGGGCATGTATGCAGCATGTTTTACTGTTTTTCCTGCATCAACACAGCTGATTTTATTTACCAGGTGATTAGTAGGCTCCTGCAAAGCTTGACGAGCTGATGAACAAATGAATCAAGCGGGTTGGATTATGGAAACAACAAAAACATGCTGGACACCGCCCCTCCACGAAGGGATTTGGTGATCACTGGTTTAGGATCTTCGTATATGTAAAGTCCAATCATTCCTTTATGGTGTACTAGAAATAGTTTGTTTAATACAATTGGAAATAGTTCTGGGCTGCGCAGTGGTTACAGATGTTGCCTTGCAGCAAGAAGGTCCTAGGTTCGCTTCCCAGCCTGGGAGCTTTCTGCATGGAGGTTGCATGTTCTCCCTGTGCATGTGTGGGTTCTCTCCGGGTACTCCGGCTTCCTCCCACAGTCCAAAAACATGACTGTTAGGTTAATTGGTCTGTCCAAATTGTCCCTAGGTGTGAGTGTGTGTGTGTGTGTGTGTGTGATTGCTTGTCCTGTGCATCTCTGTGTTGCCCTGCGATGGACTGGCTCTCTGTCCAGGGTGTACCCCGCCTGATTACCCATTGACCGCTGGAGATAGGCAACACAACTAATCAGAGTCCAGAGCCGGCTGCTGTTTGAACGAGCCACCGGTAACCACAGACATCGTATATTGATGTCCATGCCGGTGATGGTTGAACATTTTGTGTCTAAAAGTAGAAAATGCACAGGGCTTGGAGGAAAATGATTAGATGTGACCATCTGAAAAGTATTTGCTTGGTGATTACACATACGGGTTTTCCTCTGGTTGTAAAAGTGTTACGGTGGTAGCACCCAAAAGGGGCGGGAGAGGGGAGGATTGCTGCAGCCGAACCTAATGCACTAGTTTTTGTGGTGCTGCTACAGCCTAAACCTCCAGCATTCGGTGTACTTGCATTGTTTTTGTGACGAAAAAACATTTAGGCAGCACAGATAAATGTTCAGGCAGCTGACCTTGGTAAATTAGTGCAGGGAACTCTAATATATACATTTGAAAACAAATCTTACCTCTAGCTTACCTCTTTGCATTATTAGAGTAACATGAATGAATGTTTTGATGGTATGATGTCATTTCCTGTAATGTTTACAACTTTTACTGAACATTATACCAATTTATTTACTTTATTAATATTGAGAGGCACCATTTCAAACTGTCAGTGTGCATTTTGATATGTTTCTAATAATAATTGCTATAAAAACAATTACAAATACAGTTTTATTGATCCAAAGTGTGAAATGTGAAATCTTCTAATTTCTTTAGATTCTATAGATTACCTTTAGATAAGTGGAAAATTATTGCATCACAAGAAAAAGACATGTACAAATATGTTTAGTCCACTAAAATGTCACTAAATAAAAAATTATTTTAGTTGAAAGAATAAAACTATAACTAAATAAAAATTTCTTGTCAAAATGTACGCTGCTGCACAGTCTGCGTAGCAGTCACTGACAACCGGATTCATGAGCTAACAGCTAGTTGTTACATGCAAATTTCTCACAAATAATTGATTTTTTTCTCTCTTTTTTGATGAGTTTGCACATCTGATGCACCATCTAGCTAGTTTTAACCTTTAAAGCTGCAAAAAATAAATGTTTAGGTATAGAAAGGATGAGCATATTTATTTATTTCTACATATGTATAAAGCTAATACTAATAGTGTCACTGAAGGAAGAAAATACATTTTTTTTTAATAGAAGCAGTTATCTGTGCTGTGTGTGGCTGATTATTAATTTGCTTTTTTCATCTGGGTGGCGAGGATTGAGACTCAGTAACAGGCAGATTGGAAAGTGATTTCTCGCAGGAATTGTAAATAGGTTTAACAGCTACACACTGGCCAGTTTGAAATAGAAAAAAAATGTCAAAATGTCTTTCACTTCTTTTGTCTGAACTTGGCAGGCATCCATGAAATGTAATCTGGTAATAACCGGACAGTCTCTCTGCCGTCTAATGGACTCCTCTGGGTAATCTCTCCCTGCCTCTTTGGAACACAGATGAACTCTGGGTTATGATCGGTGCCAGGTTTGATTCCTGTCTGTTTTTGAAGCAGCTCTGCTGTCACTCAGATGTGACTCCACTCTGACCCCCTCATCCTGCCGCTGCACAGTCGACTCAGGTGAAATAAACCACAGCCTTCTGAAAACTCTCCTGACTGACGGGGATGCTTTAAGTGCTTCTGCTGCAAAACTAAAAAGTAAACGTCTAAGTGAAAAGAAAAGCCTTTTCTTGATATCTTTTGTTTCATCACTGCACATTTTCATTGGTTTGTTCTTCATTCTGCTACTAATCACGACGTATTGTGAGATACAAAGAAAGCTTTTTTTATTTGTCTCATCAAGAATGTGTAAACGTTGCTGTGACAATGAAACTGAACAACACCAGAGATACAAAAACTTTCTTTGTCTGCCTTAGAACCCATTTAAAAAAATAATTGAGCGCTTTTGGTTTCCTCACCAGCCAGAAGAGGGAATTATCTTTTCCTTCAATCCTTTCCTTGCAGGACCAAGAAAAAAGATTTAGAGTGATGCTTAAATACTTTCTGTAAATCATAATGATATGCTAAGATATTGATTACCCTCCAAGTGGTACTCTGAAAGCTACCGACCACTTCCTGTCCTGAGATGGGTTTTAAGTAACGCCACCCTTTTCCAGACCTAACTGAAAGGCCCAATGAAGGCCCCAGTAGCTTTTAATTGAGATCTGCATGAATTAATGTCTCACAGAAAGCAGCGTGCATTATCTGTTCTCACCTCCACAGATTCCCAGCGACAATCCTGAGCCCAGAAGAATGAAAACTGTATTTTCAAGAAAAGGGAACTGCGAGGCTGGAAAACCTCCCAAGAGTCTGCCGGCTTCTTATAACCCCAAACAAAATGCCTGATCTATTTTCCAGCCTCTCCCATTTGCTTCCATCGCAGAGTCAAACCAACTGTCAGATGTGGAGCAAATTTTCTTCTGTGCATTAAAATTCATTGCTTTCATTGAATGAAATGGGTTATACTGTACTTCCCTAGCTGGGCTGCAAATAATAAGGTGCAAACCAGCCCTGTATAAATCAAACTGCCACAGAGAAAGTGCAGAGTAAACAAACTGGTCTTTCCCATGACTCCCACGAGACTGTAGGTCCTCATCGATCACAAGCCATACAGATCGGACCACTGGGTCTTGGAATATTCTGCAGTGTGTGTTATCTGTAGAAGGGAAACACGGCTCACAGGTACTGCAGTTTTGCAACAATTCACATAGATTTAAAGCAGATCCTCCTCTGGTGTGCTGTTCAGCAAACTCAGCAATATTTTAAGATGTGTGAAGTTGTCTGTGTGACCTGACAAAAAACAAGCAATAAAAACAAGCATCGCAAAGAAAACTGTACTAATGAGATTGCACGTGTGTCACTGAGATGGCAGTCTGAGGTATCCTGCCTCAGCCGTCTCCATCTGTGTATTCTACTGCAGACATCATTAAATGCCATGCAGCATGAAGATTTTTGTTTACTCTTGGAGATCCCTCACCAGCTTGGGCTGAGGATGTCAGCATGGTGGAGTTTGATAGTGGGATTAATGAGAGTCAAGAGTGACTCCACGATAACGACAGGAGTCAGAGCTCCGTAATGAGGACAAACCCATCCGACCTACATTTTTCTTCGAATGAGGAAATCTGAATGATTGCTAAAAGCATTTCCCCCACTTTATATAGACAACAAGAGCTCCATTTACTTGGCACCTACACAAGAAACCATTACGGTTATGTCAACCTTCTCTAATTTAAAGACAAAGATCCTCAAGGAAAGTCTTTTTCTATAAATAGCCCATCCTTGTGAGGTTCCCCCCCTGAAACTGTCACTTTCTGCACGATTAATGAAGTGAATCCATACGCCTCTGCTCCATTGGACTAATGTATCACAGCAAGGACGCTTTGTCTGTTCCTCGACAAACGGTCGCCACCCTCCTCCATCCACAAGACCAGTTCACTCCATGATGAACGTGGACCTGCATAGCAAATAATCATTACAACTGAAAACCTCTTGAAATTGTAAAAGCTGAAACTTGACCTGTTTAAATGTTATTGACCCTCTAAGCGATCACCTGTAATTGAACCTTGGGGATAGTCTGCTTGTTCCAGTCTTTCTGGTGTAGCTGGAGCAGGTGGTTGATACTCTATGTGCTAATGCCTCCCCAACAATGACACCAAGAGACCACACACATGCTGCATCACCCTTTATCTCAATTAAAAACTCATTTTCATAGTTTTCCATGACTTCCTAAATCAGCCACTGCAAGTAAACACCCCCAGATCCCCTTGCAATGAGAAAGGTCCTCTTGAGGCACGCCATGTTCCCTAATGAACCTCCAATTAGGAGAGAATGAGCCCTGGGCTGTGCCGTCACACCAAGGAGCTTTGAAGTGCACTGAATGCAAAGCAGCCATAGCTTTGTAAGCTTGGAGGGAACACCGAGTTTCCAAACAACAATGAACAACTGCAAAAAGAAAGTGTACAAAAGTGGCTCAAAGGCAACCGAGTCAAAGTGTGCGTGTGGGTGCGAGTGACCAGAGCTGAAGCACTAATGGCTTTGGAGGTTCAGGAAGTAGTGCTGGCTAAATGCTCAGGTGGACAGAAATAAATAGCATCTCCACAGGCAAACTGAGCCTCACATTATGTATATATCCCAGAGTGGTGATGAAAAAGCTCCCTCTTGCAACACCATGTATTACTTGATACAGTCGTTCCCATGCGTGCTACAAATGTAAAACAGTTTCTGTCTGAGCCTGAACTATCCTGACCCTTTTCACTTAGGAACGATATTATATGAATCCCAGAAGACAGAAGTCCTCTGACCAGGCAGCTGATCCACCCCTGAATAACAGCCTGATTAACCAGGAAAACTCCCACAATGAACAAATGCATACAGTCAGAGACAGGCGGACCATGTGTTGTCAACATTACTGCAGGCCACATTCCTGACATCCCAACTGGGCCCATGTCCAGCTGTTAGTTCAGTACTAACTGTTGTTGTTAAAACTTCTGCCGTTAAACCAATTTTCCAGCTTCCAAGGTTAGAGAGATTGGCTAAGCTGGAAGGGAGCTGATAACTTCTTGATATTAAACTTCAGCAGAGGATCTATGGAGAAGATAAGTGGGTTTTGGCCTCTATTGAACATACGTTTGAAGCCGTCGCTTTCCCACAACTGAGACTTTTATTTAATTATTTCACCACCTTCATTCGGCTGAGTGAAAATACAAACTGGCTGCATGAGAAAGGATCAATAACGGGCCCACGCGTAAAGCCAATGATGCATTGATCCCCTGGAGCTCCAGTTCTTAGTCTGCTGGTTATCTAGCACTGAGGGCATGTAGTAGCAGCTCACAATGAACACATAAACACTTCTGCACAGCTGCTAGGGCTTTTCCCACATGGCGTTTTAGAGGATGACACATGGCCTATGGGAATTCCCACAAAAATGAGTTACAATCCAATTCTAAATGAAATGTTTCATAATTACACAACGAGGCTGGCGTGTCTCGGTGTGTGTGTGTGTGTGTGTGTGTGTGTGTGTGTGTGTGTGTGTGTGTGTGTGTGTGTGTGTGTGTGTGTGTGTGTGTGTGTGTGTGTGTGTGTGTGTGTTGGGGGGGTATTTCCATGCACTTCTGCCTTCTAGCCTAATTTATACTTTAGCACACTACTCCACAAGTTTGTGTAATATTATTCTATTCTTTATTAGCCATTAACTGTGTAGGAAATGATGTGGAAAAGCTTGAGGGGACCCTAAGTTTGAGCTCTGGGGAGCACTGCTGATGACTGATGTGAACCGAGTTTGAGTTGAAGTTGTAGCAGCTGAACAGATAATGTCCAGATTAGGTGTTAAGAGATATTAAAGAAAGTCAAAACATTGTTTCCACTAGATATGACATAGTTAAAAGGATACTGTTCTACGAGGATGAGTACACCATTTTCTGCTGCTATCAGCTGGTTGTTTGTGACCTTCAATAGTGATTTCAAACATGTAAAAAAAAACTGGAAGAAATGTCTGGCCAAGTACTTTTTTACAGCAATTTAGAAATAAATCTGAATGTTGTTAAAGTTAGGGTTGCTGCTTCATCAGAGATTATGTTAGAAAAACTAAAAACAGACAGAAAAAGTAATTAAAATGTGTGACTTAAACAACATGGAGTCAGATTTAGGTAATCGTAAATAAATAATTCAAATATGTCTTGATACTTGTTTTAAATAAGCTATTAAATGATGTGAAAAGGACTGATGGTCACCAGGATTCTGCCCTGAGGAACACCAGATAAGTGGGTTTTATTTGCATTAAAGTTGATAAAACTGAATGTGTTAGCTAGTTTGTTTTAAAAAAAAAAGAAACCTAGGGTTTAAAGAAAATAGAGTTCAGATCAGTAGGAATACATGACAAACTGGAAATTGTATGGCCAATAAAAAAATGTTGTTTTACAGATATTGTCAACAGAAGAAAACAAAAGGAGATAAAGCTTTTCCTAACAAAGACATTTATTCCAGAGAAAACAATCATAATCAAACCAGTTTCAATTTACTTAATTGCAGATGTTTGTTCTCTCTCCAAAAGCTTGTCTTTTGAATTTTGCTGGAATCTTTCCCAATGTCCTTAAACACTATGGTAACCCAGATAATGGTGTGACACTGGCCTTTGTCTGCTGAGGAGTGTTTGGCATCAAGCTCCAGTTCCTGTTAAAAAACAAAGGGGTGCTCAGGCGCTTTACAACAGGACGGGATAGTGTTTGGCCACCATGTGTCTGATGAACAACCCCTCACACGCCGGTAGGCGACCATATGTTGGTTTGAATAAAACTGTCTCCCCTGTGTAGAAAGCCTGAAAGCTGTTCCATCACTCACTGATGGCTTCATGTTGTGCAAACATAAGCAAACCATCACACCGTGAGAGAGGGATACAAGGTGCATAACCCGTAGTGATACTATTTAAAGTGCAAGGCAGTAGAGACAAAGCCCAGTGGATCAAGAGTTTGGAGATGCTTTTGATGAGAGGTAAAAGAAAAATCACCCACTGCTGCTAATAAGGTCATAAAATAAGTTATCTGAGAGGGGTTGACCAGTGTTGAAGTAGCAAAAATCCATCTCTATCAGTACGAGAGTTGGTTTTGAAAATGACTATTTCATGTTTACAGAGTTAGAAAAACAATTTCAATTTGCCAACACACAGATGTGATTCACAGATTTGTTTTAGCCTCGTGCTAAAACTGATTAAAGCTGATCTGTCGGGTCTAAACGCCCCTTTAACCTCTCAATCCATACAGGTCTGCAGCTCAGCCATGCCCAGAATACTAATGTTATGAATGTCAATGCAAATCAGAGCCTAACAAAGACCAATGCCAGCACGATGTGATGGTTAAAGGACAAAAGCTTTTCTGCCTGTTTGCGGGACCGGCTCCGTGCACCGGCTCTCGCTCCGGCACTCTGCCTCCTGTCGACGGTAACAATGGCTTTGCGCCTGTGCTGTCAGCATCTTACTGAAAAGAGTCTGTCAACAAGCTCTTTCTGCAGTGACTCTTGCGGTTTTAACACGTGTGTGTGCCGAGGTAGAAAACACTCAAGGCAGCCGCTGTACCAGACTGCAGGAAAACCAAGGAGAATAAATACATTCCTCACATGAATATATGTTAAAAATGAAAGTTGGGAGAGGTTTTTTCGACATCAAATGTGCCATGCTTGAAGACAAAGCAATCCCATACCATCAGTGTCTCTTTGTTCTTATCAGCTGAAGGTGACGACTCTTCTGGCTATCCTCTCCTCTCCTGTTTTCATGGGCTGTTGGACAGAAGGAGAGGAAAACACAGGTTAAGATTCGGCTAATGGGATGAACACAGAAGCATCAGAAAGGACAGAATACCAAAGGCACACATTTGTCTTGATATTTGCAATAAATTTCAGCTGGATGAAAGCGCAAGCGAAAGAAAATAACAAAGAAAATGAAATTGTGGGACACTTAAAGTGACAGAGATTGCATTTATTATTTACGAAGCTCTTGCTCCCAGCAGCACACTAATCTGTGGCTGCAAAAGTGTTTCATCTGTGTGAATATTTCACCTCTCAGCTGTGAGGTAAAATGACCAAAACAAAAAAACGGCATCACCTTTAAAAGCTCAAAACAAAGTCGCATCTAAGGAAAATATTAGCATTGGCTTCCAGGCATTAGAATCTATGAGGATTCTCAAAAGGTTAATTGTTCATTATTAGAAAATCCAATGTTCCCCGCTTTCCTCACAGAGCTCCCGTCTTGACCTTGAGGAGCTCTGAACTCATGCATTATTCACTGAAAGTAGAATACCTTCTTTTTCTTTACACACACTGCTGACTTTAGCCGTCAATGCAAGAAATGTCTCCAACCAAGCGTGTCTAATGAGCATAAAGGCTTTAAACTTTCCCCATCTCTAAATTGCTTTGGCACGACTGTCTCCTAGCTGAAAATAACGATATAGCAATGAGCACCAATTAAACTGCTGCTATTCCAGCCCCCATGAGCGAAAATAGTCAGCAGCATGATTTTGACTGACTACACTTTGGAGCCGGTTTCAAAGTGCTGGCACTGACAACCCAGCACCAAAAGTGGAGACGAGCTGTCTTTCGAAGACATGAGCAGCATGCAGTTCTTGCAGAAGGGTATTTCTCTGACAAGGACCAAGGATGGAGAATATCCCTGGAGGATTCCAGCTGATAGAGCCAGAAACATCATCCCGTCGACACACCATATTGCCAGGAGACATCACATTCAGCAGGACACAAAACCCAAGTGACAGTGACAGCAACGCCCCCGCTACCCACTCACACACACACCCGTGAAGAATATTGGGCTGTGATTGCATCTGGAAAAGCTAGAGTAAGGAAAATGGACGACTCTTAGAAGAGGAGATGCACCTGGATGGTGCACAACCTTATCGTGAAAGCTTGGAAATGAACACATTCAGGGAAACACATGCACCGAGTGCCAAATAATGCAATGTATTCCCTGTATGGTTTAGCTAACATAACCCTGGGCAGTACCATCTCTTTTTGTTTTGTTTTAGAATTTTACAAAAATGAGTAGATTAGTAAGTAGCTGTCATTATGATGGTCTGCAACAGCCCTGAGCAGCTGAGAGCCTGTGGCAGAGGTAGTCTCTTTTGAACCCTTGTTTAGAGAGCTATCAGCCAGTGGAAAGCAACAGTGTGGAGGGTCTGCAATAATTTTTGGTTTCCATGGAAACGCTTTCATAGGAAAGTGGAGCACCAATAGGATGCGGAGACCTCATTGAGTTGGTTATGGGGGTGCGAACTGAGATCAGCGCAGACGGCTGAGAAAGCACAACAATAGGGCGAAGTCTCAAGGGGGACCAGAAAGGCCAGACCGCTGAAGGTCCAACAAAACGGGAGCCACGGCTTCACACCAGAGAAAAGGTTTTGTCTACGGCCGCTCAATGGCTTTCCTTCTAAAAAAATCACTGGAAAATTTACAATTGACATTTAGGTTCATGAGCATTGTGGGCAACTGAAACATCAAAGCAGTCGTTAATTGAAAACCCTCTGCTGATATTTCAGCCTCTGACAATCATGTTACATCATCGAGATCTAGCTTTTTTGTTAGACAGCGGGATGTTTTTAATCGTGAGCTTCCACAATCAACATTAGTGACTTCCTGTAATTCTCTTCAGATCTGAGACAGTGGGGGAAACAGGAAAAATGCACTGCAACAAAAGTACTGTATAAATGACCTTTAACCTTTCCAATGTACAAATTTGTCAGCTCTGAAGACCGGAGATGATTTTGATGTTTGTAGGAAAGCTTTGCCCACTTTCATGATGCATGGAGAAAAAAAAAATCATGTTTCAGCAGCGCTCAAGTTATGGAGACGAAAAGATCTTAAAATAATGAATCAAAAATACAACAGAGTCATGATTCCACAGCAAGAAAGCGATTAGGGATGTCCCGATACAACATTTCAATTCTGATACGATACCGATATTGCAGCCTTCAGGATTGACCAGTACCGATATCAATCTGATATCGTATCACAAATCATACATGCTTTTCCCTTCTTCGTAGTGTGGAATGTATGAAAGGCTTGATCAAGTGATGTTA
The DNA here is from genome assembly GCF_043380555.1 of Nothobranchius furzeri. Taxonomy (NCBI): domain Eukaryota; kingdom Metazoa; phylum Chordata; class Actinopteri; order Cyprinodontiformes; family Nothobranchiidae; genus Nothobranchius; species Nothobranchius furzeri. The sequence continues at coordinate 63,516,893 of NC_091744.1, read as the reverse complement.
CTCAATCAGCGAACAAGGGCCAATAACACTAAGTCTGAAAAAAAAGACTAAATTTTCTTAACCATTGGTTGCAAAAATGTGAACCTTAACGGACTGCTTATATCGGAGATTTTTGATGCCGTCTGATGTAATCCGATACATTGATTTTAGGCCGATATCTAATGACCTCCGGTATCGATATCGGAATGGGACATTCCTAAATGTGATTGCTTTTAAAAAAGGTGTTTTGAATGCGGCTGGAGCTTCTACTAGAGCCTGACCAAGTTTTTTCCAGTCAAACATATGTAAGAAAGTTCTGCAAGAGGAAATAACAACACACTAATGGTTCTTAGAGTCGAGGCTCGGGCCTCGCTGTGGGGCACTAAACAGGGGTTTGGAAAACTGAATTGAAAAATCAATCCTTACAGCATTTCAACTTGAGTTTAACAAAATATAAAAGCAGAAAGATATGATTTAAAACTACAGCACAGTTTTATTTTCCCAGGAAGTGTGCTTTCCTCTATATAACCTTATTTTACTTTGTTTCACCATTCCGTTGACCACCTGGCTTAAAGAAAACACCTGTATCTGCAAATGCAACCGGTCAACTCGTTGAACAAGCAAGACTGTTTGGATAATAGCCAAGCTCATACACTCTAATTAGGGCAATCTCCTTTAGTGGTGCTGATCAGGCAGGAAATGTTAGTGGAAATGTCAGAGGTCAGAGAGCAGCAGGTAATTTGGGTGGCGACGCATCCTCTGGAGACAGGAAGTGGAGAAGAAAACAAACAGGAAGTGAGAAATCTTTCATCTACATTTCACAGCTGGGCCTGAGATGAACTTCTTCACCAGTGTTAACAAAAGCAAAGGTCTTCTGCAGACACATTAATAGCAATAATGACCTCTGGGAGTCAAAGCTTTTTAAAGACACCTCATAAAATCTGGACCCCTATGGATGACATTTCTCCCTGCTGATCACTGGCCAGCCTCTAGCACTCCACATACATCACTCTGTAATATTATAGAAATTAGAAAAATGGTGCCTGTTGGTAGCTATATATCTCCTGAATGTCCTCTTTAATGAGGCCAATGCTGAGGCAGAATTATCGTCTAACTCCATCTAGGTTTATTGATCCAACAGTGTAAGTCAACCACAAGAGATAAAGATAAACCACAGAGATGGAGAAACAATCCCCAGCCTGATCAGAGGGCACCATGAAGCTAATCACTCATCCTATGCTCCCTGGTGACTCTTCTCTTTGTTCTCTGCACTACAGTAGACACTTAGGGGGTTTCATGCAAGTGAGGAGCAGAATTATATCAGCTAAAAGATGAAGGTTGAATTCATTAAGCAGTCTCCTGTTTTCTCAGCGTTAATCATTTTGGACTAAATGGAAACCTGATGAGAATGAAGCCCTCTGAAAATGTGCTCTGAGATAGCTGTTTTTTATGCAAATGAAAGGCGACACTGTGTCGACCTCTTTGTGGCAAATGTTAGCCAGGCCTCATGTCTGGATAGCAGGTTTCAGGCAGCACCTTGTACGTCTCATCAGGCTCACAGCTCTTCCAACACGTGCAACCTGCTTCTGTAATGACACATCAGCTTCTCCCTGGTGATCAGGTGAAGAACAACTGAGCTACTTGTTTTCTTTTAAAGCATGTCTGTCTAACTTAACCAGCTGCCTCATGCAACACCACACTTTCACCTACTTCCCAGGCCCGCAAGGCTCGCCCCGTGTCTCTGAAGAGCCAGACGCCTAGAGGGCATCCAAATGCTTCTTTGAAGTCGAGCGATTAAAGAGGAAAGACCTGTCGAATTGAGATGATGGGGTTAAGGCTGAGAGAGGAGGAGGATCAGCATGAGGGACAGGAAATGCTGTGAATACTGAGCACTCAGGACTCGTGGGACACAATTAAGAGCGAGGCTTTTTTTTAGTCAAGGTGAAAAAAAACACAGCATGGATTTCAGCCACATAGCCTTCCAAGCCAAGGTAAGAGTTCATTACTAAGCACACAGAGGGGGCTGTTAAACCTAGTTTGTTCACCAACGCCCCCACCCACACACCCTGCAAGCTGTCAAACAGCTACACGATAATCATTTCCATCCCAGGTCAAAGCCTACAGCAGCAAAAGCCTGAGAGAAGTTTTCATTAACCCTCTCAGGCTCAAAATAAGTTTTGATAAAAGGACGAAAAACTAAGTCCTTCAGGGGTACTTCTGAGTTAAGCAATGCTCATGAAATACGTTTGTGGAGTAACCAGGCAGGTAGGTTTTAACGTTGCAAATCTGCAACGCCTGCCTCCAGAGGGTTAATGGTGTTTTTCTGATGAAAACATTATGACTGTAAGGTCAAGCTTGGATTTTTCTTTTTATCAGAGTAGGAACCATCTTCAGCAAAAGGGGTTCCACAGGGACAATAAAGGTGATGCACCGCTCTCTGAGGTGTAACTTTACCAGAGAGCATGGGGGGTCTGAGTCAGTCAGAAAGTCTGCTCAGAACAAAATACTTCTACAAAATCTGAAAGGCAGCCGGTAAGATAAATTTATAATATATTGCTTGTTAAATGAGAAATAGTTGACCTGATTATTGATTGTTTGCCTAGACATGGCCCAAACAATTGAGATTCTGGGTGATTTGTTTGGTTTAATCATAACATTGTGAATGTTTGCCAATTAGTGAGATAAAGACTGTAATTTGCTTGTTTGTGGCGGATTTCTCAATATTTCATGTGGTGATGAATCTGCTCCCAAAATGGTTTGTCCATTTTTGGGTTCTGTGATTAGACTCCAATAGTAGATGCATTACTGATGTTATTGATAATTATGATAAATAGCTTCTATTTTTCTAAGGTAACTAAAAGTTGATGCCACAAAATAATTACGTAAAGTCTGTAAATCTAATTTAAGGGTAAATGTTTGCTTGTTTGAAGGTTTTTCACCTAACCTGACCCGAGCTGACATGCTGAAAAATAGACATAAAAGCAAAAAGTAAAGCATCGTTTCAGTCTCGGAGTGAAATCCAGTTTCGCAACTCTGGGTGGATGTTTATCCCTCTAGAGTAGGAAGGCACGAAAGAGTGCTGGACTAATTTGTAGTCAAAGTTGAGAAAAGAGTAAAATTACTCCAATTTTTCATCTTATGATTATTTTGTCGTTATTAAACTGCAGCTGGAATCCAAATTTGTGTAACATTTCTAAGAAATAAATAATCGTAATGAGTTATAAGTTGTCATATTTTTTTACATTTTAAATGCAAATTACTTATTGAAACATCAGAAAAAATGCTATCTGCAGGAATGGCAAACGGCCTTTAATCCTACAATGAACTGGTCCCATCTGTAGTCAAAGTTCAGGATCACCCACAAAAATACAGGAAACAATGTTTTAGCCTGTGTTTTTATAAAAAATCTCATTAGCCATTGGACGGATTTGATTTAAACTTTAAGAAGTCAACATAATTGAAGGCAACCAACTCTGACAAACACAAAAATGGCCATGAGCCAGTCAATATTACAGATTTAGTCATTGAAAAACATAATCTGAGCCCCAACTGTGAGATTCATGATGGCATTTTGGTTTAAACCTGATGATAAAGGCCTTTCATTTGACTATTTTACTCATAGTGATGAGTGTGTGAAAGCTCTACAAAAAAAGCAACAGCTATAATGGTAACATGTTATAAATCAACTAACAAGTTGTTCCCTACATGTGACATTTTTCTCCAGACGACACATGTACAGCCACAGGGACACCACTATCCTGAAAGTCAAAGCAGCCACACAAGCAAGTGTTAAGAAAAAACATCTGGCAACAGCTTTTAGGCCTCATTTAAATTTTGCTAAAATACCATATGCTAAAATACTAAAATGCCATATACCATATAAATACCATATTGCATACTGTATGGCTGCTGCATATTCCAGATGCAGCAGCCATACATGATGGTTTCCTGTATGGCTGCTGCAATCAGATTCTGCAGCAAAGTAGATTGTAGCTGAGATGACTCTAAAATACTTATGAAAATGTCCTTCAGCTTTAAAACTGGTCTGAACTGAGACACTCCACCTATTGTGGCGACTCACTGAGCTTCCTGTCTTTCTAAGGCGAACCAGTTTGTTAAGTGATCTGATAAAACACTCGTTAAACTTCAGTGTAAAAGACACACAAGTAGTGAAACCAGATATTAGTGCATTTCCAGCAGACAAAACTCTTATTTTCTAAAGAAAAAAACTATTGAAGGCTCTCAATTTGAGCCGTGTGAAAAGGAAATCTCTATGAAACATTCTGGCCCATGTCAAGGTTTTTCTCTTGATAACATTTTTTACTGGTCAATGGCTGCTTGACATCACCACACACACACACACACACACACACACACACACACACACACACACACACACACACGCACACGCACACATGCATGCACACACACTCTCACAAACTCTTATTCATAATAAAAATGTCATTATGACACAAAAATGTTGGAGTTTTCTGAGCCATTTTTAGAGCAGATTCAGTGGAACTGGACTGAGATCAGTTTCTACAGGTAATTGCATGTAAAGGTATCAAATATTTATTTCAGTTGTCTTTTCAGCAAGTGAAACAACACCAGGCAGTTGCTAGAACCACCTATATTTTAGTCAGTTGGGTTAGGTACAAAAACATGTGAGCTTGTTTTCTAGAAAATTGGTAAATGTTAATTGTTGCACAGATATGACCACATTACGGCCTTTATTAATATCTGATATGCATGCTGCTGTTGTAGGCGATAACCAGAAATTATAAATAATATTTATTTCACTACACTTTTGACAGCGTAAAAGCTACCGCACCACCTGCATTACCTCTTTGCTTCAGTGAAACACAATCACTGTCACATGACCAAACAATTACCACATGGCCCACCCCTTTATCTTTCTAAAAGACGGACTCAAATAACACCATGGAAATACACATCAGCTGTTAATATTAGCCCATTTTTACTTATCAGACCAATAATGATTTGTTAAAAATCGACCAACATTGGGTGATACCGATGTTGATGCCGATGGTGCACCCTTAAAGATGTAAAGAGGCTTACATCCAGGTGGGGTTAATTTTTATAGCATTCTCAATAACAACAAATTATATAAAATTACTGTATTTGAGCCTAATCCACTGAACTGTTAAAGTCGATGTAAGGTTAGGGCTGTTCACTCTTACAAGTGAATCATTTTTACATTTGTGGAAAACATTTTAACTTAGTGCATTAAGCATCAGACTAATGAGATAAACAGATTATTAGAGACCAACAACAAAACATCTAATTTGTCAGTTTTCCAAACTTTTCCTACGATTCCCAAAACCCAAATGTTTGGACCAATCAGCATCACGTCCTGGCATCTACAGGATTTTAAAAGAGACAACTGTAAACAATGTTATTTAATTGCATCTATTTCCATCTAGTGAAAGAGTCACAAACCCTAATGTTGACCTTTTAGTTTACTTTTGTTTTTACAATCAGCACCTGCTAACTTTGCACTAAAATCATGTAAGTAGCTAACTTATTGTAGCAAAGCATAGCTCCATAAAACTCGTATTTATTCTAACGACCTCTACACAAGTAGTACATGTGATTTGTATAAAACCAACAGGACTTCAGATTGTCTCTCTGCACATAATAGAGTAGGTATCTGTGGGGTTTTCACTTGGGGCTGCACAGGAGCAGCAGGACATCTGTCCCACTGGGTTACAAGAGCCAAAAAGCTTTAAACCTAGATTGTTTCCTCAGCGCAATGACGCCCTCCTCATAAATCTGCACATTCTCTGAAGAACACGAAAGCCCACAGATCCTACCATCTGTGTCAGCTCATGTGGGGATTCTTGTAACGAGCAGCAGGTAACAGATTCTGACACAACATCACAGAAAATAGGAGCAGGAAAGCAACACTCACTTCTTGTCTCACACACTGTCAAATACGACTCCAATAACGGCCAAGTCCTTCGAAAATGGGCCTCAGAAAGACGAGGGAAATAAAATGGGTTTATCACTTGAGCATCATGCTTTTGGATGTGAAGCAGAAGAAAGAGGAAATAGTGACAGCGGAAAACTAAAAGTGCACAAGGATGAACTCTACCCATTCCAAGACCTCAGGATACATTTCTTTCCTCACCATTAAGCTCCAGCTTCCATACTGGACAAAGAGTTGAAAGATTGTCTTTGAGGAGATATCCTGCTTTTGACTAGTCCTGAGAGCAAGCCAGGAAGAGGGGGGAATGTGGAAAAAAGTGTTGGGGGGGGTTAATCTTGTGAAAATGCAGGGGCACTTTAAGAAACATTTGTTCAAACAGCCAAAGGAGCCGCAAGCACGGAGATGTTAGACGAAACCAGGCTTGGCTCAACACAAACAGCACTCAGAGAAATGAGATTTAATCTGCAGATCCTAGAATGTATTGGCTAGAGGTAAACCAGCGGCACTAGCTGTGAGAACGTTCACATCCACCGGCCTGCTGCTTAGAAGAACAATACCTAAAACATCAGGGGTTAAACTGGGATTAGTCACATGGGGTGCTGTGGTTTCAGGGTTGCAGTGGATGAGCTGCTTTGTGTGCACAGATTTCAGAACGTGACATCATCAGACAAACTAAAACAAGGTGATCCTTCTTGTACAGTAGGTTTACCATCAGAGAAACAGCTGACTGTGTAATAACTTTCTGTGGGAGAATTCTTGTGTTTAACTCCACTGACATTAAAAAATATGTCTGCTTTAAAAGAAACGGGTCTAACTGTACCGCTCATAGTGTGTGTGTGTGTGTGTGTGGGGGGGGGGGGGGGTGAGATATTGGAGGTGTGACGTGAAAAGGGTTAAATGCGTGCGTCTCACTCTCAATACGTGAGAGTTGGCAGCTCTGGTAACTACTTGATTTGGAAAGCCAATACAGCACAGAACTGTAAACAGATACTCTGGCTAACAAGTACTTTTGTTCTATTTGTCAATTAAATAAAGTTGGTAGTCCAGCAGTGCTGAACTAGTATTTTTGGGTAAATCCTACTCATTATAATTAGGTTCTGTTTGTTAATTAGACAAAAAATGTAGAATTAACTCATTTTTCTTTATTTCTGTCTTTAACTAATTGATTTAGTCACGTTTTAGATTATTTTATCGGGAGACATTTAATATTCCAAAAAAAAAAATCTGTTTTCTCAGTGTACTATTCACTAATTCAAACCACAAATATCTGGATAATTTATAGGTTATAAGGACCAATAAAAAACAAATATGATTCTTGAATTGTTTTAACTGATATTGGGATTGTTTTTCTTTGACGCCAAAACCGAGAAAGCCTCCAGATTTGTGCTGCACCCTAGAGACAACCAACAGTTCCTGTTCAGTTGATCGAAGAGGTCGTAGAGGAAGATATTTATGCAGAAGCTCCAACAAATACGAAAAGGGTGCTCTACCATCAAGGGCTTTAACGCCGAGTTTGTCATAAACATGATGACTGAAGCGGAGTTCGCTGCGGCTCTTTCCTCTGGTCTAAATGATTTGGACACAAGTAGAAGCGCTAAAAGCATTTCTTCTTCTAAAAAAAATGTTTGCGCTGTTGCTAAATGCAATTTTTTTTACTACAGCTAGAAAACTACAGCGTTGTGCTGTACAGTCGGGATTTCCGTCTATTTTCTGATTGGTTACTTTTGATCTGCTTAGTCCCGCCCCTCAAGTGCCTCTGCCTGTGAGTTACCGGACTACAGTAGTTCTCTGTGCAGAATTAAGCAGAGGATGAGTCCGGCAGGCCAGGCCAGGCTAGGGTAACGTGCTCTCCCATATAAAAGTGACTCTGCAGTCATATTTGACTTCTTAGAGAAGTTTAACGTCCACAAATCCAGAACTGTGTGTTAAAAGTAAAACATTTGGGACTTGTTTTGCTCCTGGACATTATGGAGGCTTATTTGTAATTGTTCCTAGTTTAACATAAAAATGCCCATCCTCATGAAAATATTTACTTCTTTACTGTCTTTTCAGACAGATTCACTGATGGGCTGCTCTACAGATTATTGATGGTAAAACAAAATGTGGAACAATTGGTGAATGGATGTAAACCTGTAGTGATAAAAGGTACAGGGCTTTCACTGAATTATAATACAACAAATGCTAAACTGATTGTTTGCTGTCAAAAATGTGTTGTCATAGAAACAAAAAGAGAATATTTTAGGAGGTACTGAAACGATGTCAAGGCAGCACTCTTTACCCTTCACCCTGACAGGGAAAAGAGCTGTGTGGACACACACCTGTACTTTTCTTCCCTACTTTTCCATCCACCTGTCACTCAGCTGTCTTTCTGCCTGTCATGTGCTCACTGTCAGTGTGTTTACAGGGAAAGGAGGATTATGTGGAGGTAAACAGAGGTGTGGATGTGTTTTTATGTGATCTGGAGCAACCAGAGGAGTTTCAGCGCTGTGTTTGGGAGCAGTCATAGACAATCAGGGGTTTTCATGCCTTAAAATGTAAATAAACGCATGCCAAGTTAAGCACATCACACTGAAAAAGCATGTGTTTAATCCCTGTTAAAACTTCTAAAGTCGCTGGTGAAAAGAAACTCGGCAAACACGGATATTACAAGCCCCCAAAATAAAACTCTCACAAGGCAGGAACAACAAAAGTATGGGAATGGAGGAGCTATGGGTTGACTGGTCACGCTGAAACTCTTTCTCCCTAAGAATACTGCGCCTCCAGTCATGAGCTGTGGGAAAGGGAGTTTATGCAATTACATCACATTGATTTATGGGAGTGAGAGGGAGAGATAGGGAAAGGATGAAAACCGAGCTGCTTGGAGAGCGTCCAAAATGAAGTCCCAGAAGAAACACAAGTCGATAGATTCAAACCACAAAACATGATGGATCTGAGGCAATTGTATGGTCAGGCAAACATGGGGAATATAGTGAGGTCAAACTTACTTAAAATGATACGTTTTTAAATTTGATGCCACAATTCTACTTACAACACAGGCCCAGCGCTCGGTGCTCATGCAGATAAACTCAGAAAAGCAATAACAGCAGTTGATTCACTTTGAATTGTCTGAACTGAAGAAACTGATAAGACTCATCATGCTGCTGATGCCAACTTTCAGATTAATTGAAGTAGTGATGGAACTGTGAGTAAAACTGGTGCCATAAGCTTTAGAAGGGAAACACATCCCATGAGCTGCACCACAAACTCACAGCTCTAAATAAAGTGTCCCATCTAAAAGCTCTATTATGATTATAACCATGGAAGTAGTTTTCTTCCCTTTTGGGGGAATTTAATATAATATAGTCAAAAGGCAGGTAATGCTCTTTTTGCCTGTTTGTGTGTTTTAGTCTGTTCATCTGAGGAATCTAACAACACATCAATACATAGCGTTATGGTGATCGATCCAAAATGCAAAAATCTACAGAATAACTGTTTATCAAATGAACTTGTATTTTGCATATTGCTTCATTATGAAGTTCTGCTGACATGTAGTTTTCCACCGGTTCCTGCACATCACCAAACATGTTTAAAAAAGAAGCTAGCCGTGTCATGGCAAGCACTGAAGTGAGAAAATAGTCAGTGAAGAAATCATCTCTCCCCCAGGAAATGATGGTGTTCAATCATTTTATATCAATCAGTGGATCCTAAATTGAATCAAATCAAAACGGTATTGTGATTGAATTTGAGAGATCAGCAAACATCAAATCGAAATCCACCATAACGATATAAAATTTTAGCGTGATCCATCCATTTTCAGTCACTTATCCGGAGTCGGGTCGCGGGGGAAGCAACCTGAGGAGAGAGGCCCAGACTTCCCTCTCCCTAGCCACTTGGGCCAGCTCCTCTGGGAAAATCCCAAGGCGTTCCCCGGCCAGCCGAGAGACATAGTCCCTCCATCGTGTCCTGGGTCTTCCTTTTGGTCTTCTCCCAGTTGGAGGTGCCCAGAAAACCTCACCAGGGAGGTGTCTAGGATGCATCCTAACTAGATGCCTGAGCCACCTTATCTGGCTCCTCTGGATGTGGAGGAGCAGCGAATCTACTCCGAGCCCCTCCTGGATGACTGAACTTCTCACCCTATCTCTAAGGGAGAGCCCAGCTACCCTTCAGAGAATGACTCTTGTGTCTGCGATCTCGTTCTTTCGGTCACTACCCAAAGCTCGTGACCACAGGTGATGGTTGGAACTTAGATCGACCAGAGCTTTGTCTTCCGGCTCAGCTCTCTCTTCACTAGGGATGAGTACCGAATTCGGTACTTTTTAAGGTAACAACCGAATTCCATAGTACCGACCGAGCACCGATTCACGTCATTTCAAACGGTGCCTCGTTTCGGTACCCGTCCTTCTTAACGAGAACTTGACAAGACAGCTGCGCATGCGCAACAGCGTTATGTCGTCGGTCCCTGCGAGCGAGTTGTAAACAGAGCAGCATGGTAGAAAGAAAGAACGCTAAAGCTTGGGTCCACTTCACTAAATGTGATGGGTAACTGGGTGATGATGAAACCAGCGACAGACAACGATCTAAGTGAGACATCCTCATCTTAATCTGCTCCGGTAGGTAAATAAAATGTTTAAGTTACCTTGATATGTTAGCTTCCGTTTCGCTAATGGTGCGTTCGCTTTCTCCTCGGAACTCCGAATTTCCGACTGGTAGAACATGAACGCGCTCTAAAGTTTGGCTTCACTTTACTAAACGCGACGGGTGACTGGGTGAAGATTAAACCAGCGACAACGATTTAAGTGTGAGGCTTCATCGTTTTAATCTGCTCCAGCAGTTAAATAAACTGTTAAAGATAACGTTAGCTTGATATGTTAACTTCCATTGCCACCGTTGTTGTCAGCTAATGGTGCGTTCGCTTTCTCCTCGGAAATTCTAGCTTCCCAGTAGGAAAAATCAAATGAAAAAAGACGGCAAAAGGAATGAAGATACACAGTAAATTTAGTTCACAGTAAAGATGTTTGCTTCAGTTTAATTATCAGCTTATAAAACTACAAGAACAATGTTAAAATACAAACAGTTGAATGTTATTTATCGTGATATTTTTCAAATATGGTTATATATTGAGAAAAATGTATATTTAATTATAAAAGAGAATAAAAAAAAAACCTCTAAAGTATCGAAAATTGGTACCGTTAAGTACCGGTATCGATTCGTAGGTACCGGGAATTAGTACCGGATCGATTCAAATGTCAAAGGTACCCATCCCTAGAGGACGCTGTTAAAAAATGCTGGAATGCCATGTTGTAAACAACAGTAATTTTTACTTCTACTATGGTGTAGTGTTGGATGCATGCTGTAGAGCTCCATGCTGCCCCCTACAGTTTGGGAGAATATTGGCTCACCGTAGAGACAAGCCGCATGAACCATAAACGCTGCGAGTTGTGAAGCGCGTTCCATCCGTGAGCCGCATCATCAAGCGGAAAGTAAATGCGTCAAGCATAAACCAAGCTTAACACTTCTAGTTCATCTCTTAGCAAAACATCTCACAAACCATTGGACAACATTTTCTGAAATTCTCAAATTTTCTTCATTAGATCTAAATCTGCAGCTCGAGTCACCCTTACTCAAGATTCAAGCCACCACAGCTAGCTAAACTTGAAAACATGAAAATGGCAGATTTACAGATATTGAGGTAACATCTTAAATGTTAGTAGTGCAGAATAATTTACAACACACCATCTAAAGGTACCAGGTATTAATATTGCTTTGAAGATTTGACCAAAACTGCTAAAAGGACACAATTTCTCAAAATAAGATGGTTAGGGTTAGGGTTGGAGTCCTTCTGACTCCGTTGTCTGCCAAACATTTTATCTTCTGCTTAGAAACTTTCTCACTTCTACTTCCTGAGGAGATCTCCTCACTAATAAATGTTGATGTCTGAAAGGATTTAAACCTACCTCTAAGGGAAATCATAAGCTAACGGGAGTTTTTAGTGTGATTTTTGCATTTGAAACTTGGTCATGTGTTTTCCTTCAAGGGTTTAATGTCAAATCTTTTGTTCCAGTGACATCACTACAAAACATCACTTCTTATCCAAACATGTGCCAAGACACACACAAAAAATGTGTGAAACAGGAAAAAGTACCATGTAGAACTGGAACGCTTAGAACTCAATTCAATACCTCCCGATAAAAAGGTACATGTATTTATTCTTTATTTTAAAGAGGCATTATGGAAGTTTGACAGCCAAAACATGTATAGAAATAATAAATGTCTTCTTCATACATTCTCCTGCAATGCCCTGGTCCTGTAAAATGAGCCCTGGCATTTTTACTGTGATTGCCTGTTTGTCTGTAAAAATCACAGAAAAAGAGAGCTGCTTGGGTTGAGCAGGCTGCTTCATGCGCGTTCACGCTCAGGCATCTCCTGTAGCATTTGCTATCCATAGCTTTAGCAGCAGAGATGGAGGCAGTGCCACTTTGTTGCTGTTCCTAACGCCTAGTGATAAAGCTAGCTACATTTCTGAGGACCCTTAGCTACTTTCTGTAGATCTTTCTTCTAGATATTTCCTGCAAATTAGCAAAAAAATAGCCATTTTCGCTCTGAACCGTTCTTTCAATATTGTTTCAGCTGTCATCAAGGATATAAATATTACAGATACAAAGGTTGTCACTGGTGCTTTAGCTCACCTAGTAAGAAAGTCGGACTCTCGTGCAGCAGACCCGGGTTTGAGTCTGGATGTGAACATAGTTTATTTTGAGTTTGTTTTTTACATTAATGATATATTTTTTTACAGTAAGATGCCCAAATTTTTATTTGAGACTCGTCGAACAGCATTGAATTCACAGATAAAAAAGATGTGAGTTCAACGTTCATTTTGGAACAATTTTTCAAGCAAGGGAAGGGAATGATCTGAGCATGCAGGAGGACTGACCCATCTTAAACCTTTGTCGGCTGTGCTGAAGAGAAGGGTACAGAACCAAATTATTTAATTAATTAGTTGCGCGTTCTCCTGTCCTCTGTCCTCCGGGCCACACACACACACACACGCACGCACACACGCACACACACACGCACACACACACACACACACACACACACACACACACACACACACGGGCCTGTCGTCAGCTGTTATTTTTGTTAAGGAGTGTACACATACAGCATGCGCGCCTCGTGCACGAGCCTACTATTGAAGCTGCCGTTATGCTTTTGGCCTGAGGGGGCAATCGCGAGCATAAAAATTCTAAACTCCGTAAAGTCCCTTTAAACATTATTTACCAGATAAAAACAACCATCCAGAGTTTCAGGGGCTTAAATGTGAAATGTAACTCGTTATTTTTATTGCCCCAAATGAAAAGATCTAAATAAACAAAGAGGAGATTTACAAATGATGTTCAGTTTCATGAGCAGAAGAGCCAAAGTCAAAGACAACACACCTCTCCGTCCTCAGTCCTGAAATCTCCAGCTGTCAGCAAACTCCCCAGATTCGTGGAGGAACAACAGACCCGAGGTTCACGCCAAGAGCAACAGAATAAGAACGCAGAAAAGACCAGAGCAGGCCAAGTTCTTGAAGTGGTTGTTTAAAAAACTTACAGCTCAGATGATTTGGATGCACCCAACACAAGAGAGTGGGAGTTTAGACGTGGTCCTAAAGTTTGACCATTTTTCTGAACTGCCGACAGTGATGAGAAACAGAATGGTGGTAATCGTTTAAACACTGGATTCCTCTTATATATAGATGTCCACGACCTGTAGACAGAGCTCGGCTGCAGGGCGGAATCTACTGTCATTTAATTGATTGGATATCGCCACAACCAATCAGAGAAACGAACAATGTAACTCATTCATTCATTTGTTCAGTGATTCATCCATAAGAAGAAGAATAAAAACTTTTTAGAAATCAATGACTTAATGACTCTTGTCTGCCACGTCTCTAAAAAAAAGTTGTCAAAATCATCCAAAGTTCATACCAAAGTCATTTCAAACGAGAGCAGTTCCTGAGCAGATCTTTGTACCTCAGCTCTGGTGCTAAGCCCAACAACAAACACTGCTGTGATTGGCTGTTCGGGCCAATAGAAGACATGCCGCGGCTACAATGGAGCATGGCTAGACCGACCTGCAGAGCTCAATCTTTTGCAGCGGCTACGGTCGGTCTAGATCTCCAAGCTAGATTCCTCCCCCTGCGTCTTTCCTTTAGTTCATGAAATCACCTAAATTTTGTGTAATTTTAAAATAAGTCATTGTGTTAAATTCAGTTTTGGCATCTCATTAAAACAGCAGCTCAGAGTCACGAGTGCAGGAGGTGAGTGATTGATTAATGTGTTATGAAGCCAAAAGAACCTCTGCTCAGTCAGGAGTTAGAAAAACATTCTAAAGGATTTTGGCTTAAGGACCGTTACTGAGACATTTCATTTGGGATCTACCTCTTGCCAAGTGTTATCGGGAAACATACGCTGGAACCATTCCTTCCGGGTGTGCGGGCTTGGAGGGTTGCCTGAGTTGTCGACTTTGTCCTCCACACATTTGAGCATCACAGCCAGGTGGTCACGGCGGGTGACTTCGATGCCCACCAGGTGATAAATCATCAACCAAATCACCGAATGTTTCAGAGTGCTTACTTTACATGTTAATTTAAAAAAAAACTCTATTAACATTGTTAACCAACTCCTTGAATATTTTAGTTGAACTTTTACTCAACATCAAAACGGAGGTTCCACTTCCATGCAGGAGATTCTCCGTTTAACCCTAAACTTCAAAGAAAGAGTGGATGCAAGCAGATTCCAGACTGAGGAAAAAACAAATGAAGCTTTACAGTTTTGTGGTAAATGACCTAGTAACTCTGAGTAGAGAAATAAAACCATGTGACCTAAAAAGACGGCTCTACTTCTGCTGTTCTCTTCATAGAAACCCAGATTTCTCAAGGTTTCCTAATACCTTGAGGAGCTTCCCAAAGTGGCTGTGCTTATAAAACGTGGCACATTCCTTCCACTAATGGCACGGTTGGCTTGTGGCTGCAACACTCAAGCTAGCATTCACCGACTGCTTTGACCAAAGGACAGGGTCTGTGTTTTAGCGCAGTGACCCACCAATGCTGTCTGGAGTGCAGCGCTTTTATATAAAGCGGAAGGTTAAAAATTTCATAAGCCACCATCAAAAAAGCATGAAGCAGAAAACCCGCTACGTCTTTGATGTCTAATTGTTTTCCCTTCAAGGGGCAAAAGGAACATTTACAGCTTCTCGCTTGTTAAAAGTCTCTTATTTCATCAGACTACAGAGACAAATAAAAAATAAATCATCAATTTTAAAAGGTAAGTGCCGTTTCTCTCCAGCAACCTCAGATGGCTTTATGATGACGTTCTGAGCAGCTGCTCACGACCCCTTTGAGTTTCCAGTTTCAGCCACGTGCTGTTAAAGGCCCCCTCCTGCTCACAGGATGACCCCGCTACTCTCTCCATGACCTATGTGACCTATTGAGACAAGGCTCTATGGTGACAAATTTGTAATCTTAGTATTCACCAAATGGGTTTTATCGGTGTCCTGAACCCTGCTTCACATCAGCAGCATGCACCAAGAAGATCCTACCACAAAGGACCTATAGAGCAGAAGAAGCAGACAAATAGCATTCCCAAAGAGATTTGCCAGTTATTCTAACTATTAAATAAAAATAGCTATTTTATTGATTGTAGCTTTTACATCCAATAGGATTTAAGAGCTAACAGCTTGCCCACAAGCAGCCCAGACCCAATAGTGTTGCTGCCATCTTAAAACAGCTCCAATCCAATTCAACGTCATTTTACAAACACTGAATTATTTAAATCAGAAATAACACGACATTACTGTCCGACCTGACCCTAACCCTAATCCTTTGCATATAATCTACCTGATTTTGATGTAAATGGCCTGCAGGATGCCAAGCTGACAGGAGATGTTTACAGTATTGCAGATATCAATGCCACTAGGAGACATGGTCACCCAATGGCTAATCAGTACTATCATTTTTCATGGCCAACATTTTCCACCTTACTTTCATTCTAAAGTGTCACCAATAACATCAGTCGATGCACAAAGTTTGTGAAGCTGAATCAGTTTGAACTCTGAATTTAACAAACTGTTAAATCTTAACTTTACTGCTCGGTGTTAAAGTCAGACCTAGATATAGTTTATTTAGAGTATTTATTATGCAGATATTATTAGTCAAATAAAATACGTAATGCTGCTACAGCACAGAGCTGCCCGAGGATGTGCCTGCCTTTAAATCAGCTTCACTACGGACAAATATCGGCCGATATCTAAAAATCGGTCAATATTGACCCGATATATCGGCTGGTTCATAGACAACATATGGCTAAGCAAATTTGGGGATCAGATGCAGCAGTGCATTCTGTAAACTAGCTGATCACTCATGTGAATAGTAATTTTATTTCTCTTAACAGAGGCATGCAATAAAGCTTTGTAGGTAAGGTAGAAATCATGATCAAGACGAGCCACATTCTGGTTGTCACCCACTGTGGGAGTGGCTGAATGCTTTACTTGTGGTTGATGAAGACGAGCTAAGAGCACACCTGTGCGACACTCTCCAGATGAGTCTTGACCTCAGATGGCACAATGTTAAATATTAGATTATTTTCTGCAAACATCTGACCCAAACACCCACCCTAATGCCAGTTTATATGCACTAAAGATGTTCACTTCCTGCTTTTCAAACAGCAGTGCAGAGGCTTGTGATCCTAGCAGGAGAGTGATCATTAGCCGCTCCTTCCCACAAGTTTCCCCAGGTACAGAAGCTGCAACCTGCTGTGGATTTTTCTTTTTAGTCTAACTGTGATCGGTGTCTCTAATGCTGCCGAGGCCGACGAGGAGCCCATATGTCTAATAGACCTGCGGCTAGTCTCACCCACCCCACCACCATGTGGGAGGGACTGTAACTTTGGTGTTATCCCACAGGAGCTGCAGGGAGCTGCGCTGTGGACAAGGTGTGTGGGCTACAAAGGCAGCAGAAAACACAGCCGGCTCAGAGGCAGGAGAGTATACAGAGCCATTTTTATAGCTACCTACAACAGCATCACGTGCAAATGCACATAAGTTAGTTTGAAAGAGGAGTGAACACGAGAATAAAATTAGCCCAATTACATCTGTTTAGGTTTAAAATATTCACTTTCAAGTAAAAGAAGAGAAAAACCTGCTAGATCAGCTCTTTTCTGTGTGCTGCACTTATCAGTTAAACCCTAAATATGTAGCAAAGATTCATGAGATTTATGTGCTATTGATATAAAACACTCTGCTCGGTGGGGAGATTTCCCTGCTGACCACAGTCTGCATGCGGGAGATCATCATGCATGTTAGCATTTAAGTAATAGAGGTTTGCACCATCTGAAACAGTTAAGTGTTATTAACAAGCCTGGATACAAACCCAGCTCATGTTAGGAATAAATCTTCCAGAGTCACCCTGTAATTTAGCTGCAGTGGAAAAAGCAACTGTTCGCTTCTGTGTCTATAAATCTGATGCAACTGGAGCCTATTATTCATCTCCCAGCTGCATGATTGCAGGAGAACGAGCTAGTGAGAGAACATCCAGCTTCAACTTGCATTTAATTTGTTCACAATCATAACGTCCTCATTATCTGAGTAACCATTAATAAGCCTCTGTCCATCCCTACAATAATGCTTCCGCTCTAAATTACCAAATTAATTTGTGACAAGAGCCAGTGCGTTAGCATGTGTGGGTAACAATTACCACATGGCACTACACTGTGCAGCCCACTATCATCAGTAAACAGAAAATAAACAAGATATTTACAGGAGGTCAGAAACCATGCAGGCACAGGGAATGAATAAACAAACCTGTAATAGAAAGAGACACTTTATAAATACCTCTGATGACTAATAAGGGCACTGCCGCAATGCTAAAACATATAATCTCATTGTAGAGACGTGGAGGGAAAAAGAGGCTGGGCACAAACTAGGACAGAGAGGAGAGCAGGGACACAGTTGTGGCTGAAGCAACGGTAAAGTTAAAAAGACCAGAAACTGGGACAAAGTCCCATTTGAGCAGAAAAAAGCCTGAGTCAGGAGATGGGAGAAGCATTAGGGCAGCGAGTCACAGGGAGGGGCTGTAAAAACCAGAACCCAATTCAGCTTCCATCACCAAAAAACTTCCAACGAACCAAACAGTTGCTGATCCGAAGCCTGACTACTGAAGGTGTTTAGTAGAGGTGCTGAAAAAAAAAATCGATTCAAGTCTGAATTGGGATTCTTGTTTATTAAGATTTAGAATCGATTCACAAAGGTTCAGAATCGATTCCAAGAACTCAAATATTTGGCATGTTACAGGTTTGAGATGCACTTTTTTGATCTTTGTTAGGAGAGTCAGCACTCTGTTTACTTTTGTGGTCCCATAAATTGAGATGATTTATGTTTGAATCTGCTGATAAGAGGGCACATGAATGTAATGTTTTCCAGACTCAGAAATTTGAGATATTCTCATATTTATTTTCTAAGTTGATAAATGAGTACTCATGATTACTCATGTAACTTGTTTCTACACATACTTGAAAAGTATTTGACTGTATTACTTTCAAAGCTACTGTTAGGTAACTACAGATTTGTTATATTTTACAAGGTAAGCAAAAATAAATGTTGCCTTTTGGTCAAAAGATTGCTTCTGTGTACAGTTTTAGAATCACTTTATTTTACGTTGTACATTTGCATTTTTGGAGCATGACCAGTTTAAAGTTGAATAAAAATGTCCCATAGCTTTAACTAACTTGTACAACAAAGTAGTTAATCCTGGAGCTGACACTCTTTGTTAATACTGATTGTGAATCGATTTAAATTGAGAATCAAGAATTGATTCTGAATCGAATCGGCACCCGAGGAATCGGAATCTAATCAAATCGTGAGTTGCTCTAAGATTCACATCCCTAGTGTTTAAAGCCAGACTTTGCAACTTTTCATATTTAGCCAGGATGTGCTAAAATGACTCTTTACTGGGTTAATGAAAGGCCACCCAGCCCCCATCACCATCTGTGGCCAGAACATCAACTTCAGACTGGCAGGCCACCGCCTGTTGGACTTGCAAAAACTTGAACTGACATACCTGGCGCTGCAGTCTGGTCAGTGCACGTTTCCTGCATGTTTTAAATCACGAACCCATCTGGTTTGTTTAATTCAATGATAAACGCTCCTGTAGACACTAACGAAAGCTGGGAGACATTTCAGCTGTTAGATTAAGGTGTTAAAAAGACAAACAGACAGTAAGAAGAAAAGTTTCGCTTTTGGTTCTACTAAACAGACACTAGGGGGTGCTAAAAACAAGCCAACACTGCCTTGTCTCCCTTTAACCTCAGAAATGCATCTCCAAGACCTCACTAATAAAGACGTCTGTGTTTGTTTATATTGTTGATAAAATTGGAGAAAATTGTCAAGAATCCAAATTCTACTTTAGTTCAGCAGAAGGAAAATGACTTTTGTCTTATTTATCACTCCAAACCCAAATTAGTAGATTGAAATTTCAGCTAGATTGTCATCTACCCCCAAAAGCCAAAGAGTGGATGATGTTTTTGCCTTTGTTGTTTGTAATGTTAGCAAAGCATTTCATAAACCCCAGATGGATTTTAATCAAACCTTCATTTAGTGTTTATTGAATGTTAATGCAAAGCTGGTTAACCTTTAGAATCAACCAATAATCAGCAAACACAGAAATGAGCCATTTAGTGACGAGCACCTTGTGCTAAACATGGTAAATAAAGCTTTTAATTCAAGTTAAAGGAGTTTTTAAAAACTGAATACACTTTAAATTATATGTAGATTTGCTTCCAGGAACATATAAATACCTATTAATAAAAGAAAACAACTTGGTCTGTCCTTATAACAAGCCTTTGACACCAAAGGTCGTGTGTTCCCTTGTCCTCAGAATTCATACAGATCTGGATCAATCCAAGGATGTTGTCTATTCACACCATTTGCTGTGATTTATGCAGACAATGATGCCATTCATGGTGCAGCACACATTTTATTCTATTCGTTGACTCATAGTCGGAGTGCAATCCACCCTTTAGGTTGATAAATGCACCCTGTGATGACACAAAACAGCTCATTTATTCACAGCACAAGCAGGAGCCGAGTCTTAGCAGATTCGCTATTAAAGGTTCCGTGTTTGTGCAGAGAACAAGCTCATAATTATATATGGAGATGCTCCTCTGCAGTGATAGCTGGTTAGCATCCACCAGCTGAACATAATCTAGTTTTTTAATGTAATCCTCATCAAAAACCAAATTTCTTTTTGTCTGTTGAATCATAAAGACTATTTGGTGTTCGCCTCCTGAGTTCTCTTCAGGAAGCTTCAACTTCAGCATCATTCAGAGTATCAGAGCTCTGCTCCGCTCTCTCCAAAGCCAGGTAGATAATCTCACCACACGTTGGACCCGAGTCGCTTATCTAGACACTCAGCTGGCCATCTTAAGCCACTCTCTGAGCTTTGAATTATTCTGAGGATGAAAATGTGATGAAGGAACCTCTGGCAAAAAAGCCCAGGGATTAAGGAAGCGTGCTTGGTCCGTGTAATGGTCTCAGCCTTTAATGGATACCCGAGTAAAAAAAGGGGTTTATTAGTTCTGAAAATAAATATTATGCAAAGAAAAGATGGTGCAGCGGAGACATCCTGAGATGGGGAACCCTCATCTAAAAGCCAAGAAAATAAGCCTATTGGAGGGTCTGCTATCTCCCAAGGCCAGCTTGTCAAGCACATACCTTTTACCTCATTACCTGCTCAGCACAGCCATTATTGAAGGAAAAGGCGTGAGCGCAAGATAAGCACAAAGAATTCTTGGGGTGAGCGCAAACAGCCGTCCTGCTTCCTCCTGATAAAAAAGGAAGCAAGGCCCCTCAGCTTCCTGCTCTCGGTGAACTCAGAAGCTGCCAGCTGCCCCGTGTTTAGGTCACTGGCTGCTTCCTGGCACATATGGAGACACGCAAGGGACAAAAGAATGCATGGAAGTGGGAAGAATGAGCAACTTTAAAGCCTGAACAGACAAAGTTACTAAAAATATAAACTAATGATGGTGTGACAGATTTTTGATTAATACTCAAACATTTATAAACATTAAAATGCCTTTTCACATCGCTCTTATGGGCTTGTGGTGCATCTGAGTGCTTAACGGCGACACTACTGTGATTAGGATGGTGCTAAAAGATGAAACTAAATAATTCACCTTTCTGCTATTTCATGTGCTAAATGTGTGTATGCTGGTTCAGTTTCAGTATCAGCCATCTGTTAGCAGGGAGAGAAGATGGATGTGCTGCATGTGACCGGTCACATCGTGATAAAATCACAAGCTTATAGCACATTTCCTCACTCAGCCACAAGAACAACGGCTGCATGCAGAACATGTACGGTGGATTGGCTTGGCTATGCTATTTAGGATGGGGAGATAACAGCTTGTATTTGATGGAAAGTTAAACTTCATAAGAAAGATCAATTCAGCGAGCCTCTCTTCATCGCAAAAATCACACTAAAAACTCGTGTTAGCTTATGATTTATCTTAGAGGTCGGTTTAAATCCTTTCAGACATCAACATTTATTAGTGAGGAGATCTCCTCAAGAAGTCGAAGTGAGAAAGTTTCTGAGTGGAAGATAAAATGTTTGGCAGAAAACTGAGTCAGAAGGACTCCCAACAATCTGAATGTCAGAGAGTTAATGAAACGCTGCAGATAAGATCGTGCTGGGATAATGATGCAGTTCATCTCATCCGCTCACATCTTAAACACAATGAATGCGATCACAGCACAGATTTATTCTGAAAGAGAGAAACACACAGAAGACTTTCCCTTAAAAACTGGATTTGACTGTGTTAGTTAGATACAGGTGAGCTTGCTCGTGGGCTTAAGGCAGATTTACACAACCGACGAAGATGCCCTTTAAACATGAAGGAACCACAGTGCTGCTTTTTGATCACGTCTAAATTGCTCACAATTTATTCAAAATTTTCAGAAAACTGCAGACATGAAGAATTAAACACATCAAGCTTTAACTGAGAGGAGAATCTATAATTAGTTTTCCATGTTTCCTATAGTTTTGTTACCTATTTTCACTGGGAATTATTATATTATTTATTTTAGATCAAATTTTAAAAGTTTGTATGAGTTCTCCAGTTGCTCTTCATACTTGTAAATGTGATGTTTTTGTGTGCCAGTATTGTATCTGAACCACAAAATCAGAAGAAGCCTAATCGCCCTCTAGTGGTTGGCTGCTGCATAGGTTCTAACTGCTGCCTCCTGATAAAAACAAACCTTGTCCTGATTAAAATTATCGACATTTCATCTCTGACCATTCTATCAGATGTAGACATCTACTGATTACGATAGTTAGAATATGTTTCTGGTGGTGTTTATGTTTGCAGGTGAGACTTTCAGCCCCATGCCCCGAGTTTGCAGACTCTAGCTTTGCAGCAGTCACGTAGAAGCATCTGTAAACTTAATGCTTTGGCTTCAGTGTTCAAAATGTGGGTTTGGTGTTAGTAAATGGTCAGGATGTACCAAATGACAAGTTAAAGCTAAAACAATTTAACATAAATAAATCGTATCTGTGTACTAGCAATAAAAGCAATGTGGACATATGCTGAATAAAAATCTGATTTTTTTGTTGTTCATGAATGCACCATCCCTAAGCTGCTAATATGCACAAGCAACAATCCACCATCGGTGTAAAAATAAGTAATGAGTAAATAAAACTCAAATTGTGTTATTTGTAAACTCAGATTGAGCACCAGAGACTGCTAGAAGAAAACTTTTCCTGAAGGATTGTCATTTTCTAACTTTAATTTATTTCCACAGTTTAGTTTTTACCTTTTTTTCCACCAAACTAAACTAATTGCACAATAGTTCTGATTGTACCCACCATGCAACAAAAACAGTAAAATCCAGTTCAAGGCAGGTTCCAGACCAGATGCAAAGCTTCGATATAAGCCAGCTATATAAAAATCAGATAAACAAAGAACAATTTTACAACACCCTCACTGGACATTCAGCACTTGTGAAATGCAGGGCTGACGTGTAGTTTGTAACAATGCCCACCTCGGTGTTTTGAACAGTCGGCGAAGACTACACACCTTTTCAGAAGGAAAACGATTTCTGCCAACTAGAAAGCAAATTTCATTTTCTCATGTCTCTCGACAACAAAGATGCTGAACCCATTACGGGCTGAGGCGTGTGCATCACACACATTAAATGAAGGGTCCTCTCCCAATCGAAAACAAAAAAAAAGCAATTTTCTCATTGAGCCAATAGATACTCCATTTAGTTCCAGGCTCTCTACGGACCGCTGCTGCCGTGGTGGGGCTGATGCAGGGGGAAGCGAACGTGGAGCGATGACCCTGCCTCGATTTCCCCAAACGCCTCCTTCTGCTCTGAAGCCACCGACACGGATACAGACGTGCTCTGCAAGGTAGATGAGGAAGGAACTCATCTGGGGGCAAAGTAAGAAAGGGCTCCCAGATAAGATGCTGCATGGAGGTAAAACCTTTAAAGGAGAACATGCATCATGAGAGTAAACTGTAAAAATTTGCTTAATGCACAAAAAAGAGAGAAGCACCTCATTTTGCACGCATGCCAGCGGCTATTAAAAAACAAGTAGGAGTGAAAGTGTGAATGTGAGAGGGGAAACGGGGAGTCCAGCCTTGTGGAACCACCGACTGACTAATCTCAGGTCTGTAATGAGCGATCCTCCGCCAGGCCAGCCAGAATCAAGGCAGTCGCCCCATCTCTCTCAGCAGCAAGAGCTACAACTCACACACACGTTAATGCTTGGATGGCACCATGCCGGCTCTCCTCTTGATGGATTTTTACTATTAGTTTCACCGAGGTGAACGTGAGACAAAGAATATAAATGAGGAGACTATTAAAACCACATCAGGTGTTGTGTAGGCGGGGGACAAAAATCACTGGTATCTCCTGAAACATTTAATTACCATCCTTCCAGCATCCAGCAGGGAAATGCATTGTTGCTGCTGCATAAACTTCCCCATAATGCCTGTTGTGTGTTCAGCCTGAATTCATCGCTGAGCTAAGAAAACACTTCCACTCCTAAATATTAAAGCGAATCAAGCAGAGGAGAGAAAGGCTTCAGGCGGTGTTTAGTCATCCGTGTTGGCAGCTGCTCCAAACACATCAATACTAACGTTTCTTTCTTTATAAACGTTTTTTATTTGACAAGGCAACTGTTTCCTCGCAACAACAACGTGAACAAACAGACCTCTGTTCCCAGTCGGCGTGCTTATCTTTTCCTTTCGTTTGATTTGAGGACAGAAATAATGATGTTTAAGAAAAGAGAAGGAAGAGTTCAGCGTAGAAACTCATTATCAGCCTCATCAGGAGGACTCTTCTCCTTTTCTTTTTTTGACACGTGAATCTGGATGACTGGCACCTTGGAGCACACTCACCTGGACACTGTTGTATGTTAATGGGTCCCTTGGAGACAATCTCCTGAGGCAAAAAGTGATTAGAAACCAATTCCTACCAGTTAAAACTTTATCCTCTGAATCAGCACTTTTCTCATTCTGACCATCAAACTTGCCACCAGAATGAAGATGTTCCTGGACATTTAGGAAGTGGGTTTTATTGACCTGTCCTCTATAAGGGCTCACTGGATGGTTTATGCTCGCTCCAGCGGAGATGTGATGGGACTGAGGTGATTTTTGGATGATGCATCCCTCTGATTAACACAAACTGACAGTGAATTCCTGCCCTGCAGCAAAAGGTAGAGCAGTCACAGACACCCATCTGGTGACTCCTTACTATCTCAGCAGACAGCCTCCTCGGTTAGGCTGAGATCCCCAACAACCCCCCGTGGGAAGGGTGCCAGCTTGTGG
Source organism: Nothobranchius furzeri (assembly GCF_043380555.1). NCBI lineage: Eukaryota > Metazoa > Chordata > Actinopteri > Cyprinodontiformes > Nothobranchiidae > Nothobranchius > Nothobranchius furzeri. Next base: position 63,492,122 of record NC_091744.1, on the reverse strand, counting down.
AGTCTGCTGTCACTCTTCTCATCATTTAAGTCATTATTTAAAATGGAAATTCAAGTATTATGCTGTTAAAAGGTAATAATAGCAGGAAACCTATAAGGTGGATGTTTAACCATGGGTGGAATAAAAGCGACCTGAAAAGTCTTCTGCTGTTAAAATGTATTTTTTGGAATATATTTTTCTTTAGAGTCATTTTTTACGATTTAATTAGGGAGAGAAGCAACTTCCTCCAACAAAGTGGCAAAAACAAACAGGCGCACAGAAAACCATCGTGCTGTAAATAAGTCTTGCTTTTACGCACAAAAACATCCACATTCTCGTAGAAACCACTTATCGTTCACCTTCACAGACAACTTTTAAGTTAGAGGTACTTAAATAAACCACAGACTCGTTTCTTACCTCATAAGCCGAAACCTCTCGTCTCGACCAGCTCCTCCAAACAAAATACCACTAAACAGCCTGTATCGGACGTGCGTCTTTTGCGCAAAAGACAACACAATTTGAAAAAAAGCTGCTCAGTTGGGATGATCGCTGGCGTGGATCATACCCAACAGCGTCCAACTCGTAAAATCCACCGCTCCGAGATCCCGGTATGGACAAGCACGCAGTGTTAGAGGGGAGGATGGTATGCAAACAGTTTGGAGAACTCACGGAGAGCTGCGCGGCTGATCCTGCAGAGGGAGGAGACTAAACCCGCCTCCACTTTTCCTTCATCTCATCACAACCAGGGAATAGTCGATTCATTTATGGGATAGGGAAGCGTCTTCTAACCCATTTTCATTATTCATTTGTTGGTAAAATGTTCAGATTTTTACTGTGGCACAGATGCGGACCCATAAATTTAGAGGTGTGGAGGCCACAGCCCACATATAAACAAATTTGCCAAATCAGCTGCAGTTTTTGTGTTAGTAATGCTTTTTTTTTTTTCATTTTCAAAAACCTGGCTGTGTGCTTCTCTTATAGTACGTGTTTTAGGACACTGTATTTGAGTGGATTTCAAATGATGATCTCAGGATCCCTCACAGTGGACTCCCGACCCCAACCTATCAAACAAACGGCCTTGAAAGTGATGAAAGTGAATAGTACAAAGTGGCTGTGTGTATTTTCCCTGGCGATAGGGGCCAGTGCATAACTAAATCATTACAAGTGCGACAAGGTGTAGAAATGAGGGGCTGGGCGGGATTCGATCCCCAGACTCCCAAGTGAGAGTCACGCGCACTAACCAGTCAGCCAAAGGGACATCCCCTTGGCCATGTAGCCAGGGCGCATGATCAATCGGGACACTGTGACAGGACGCTCACACTGTCACACAAGCAAGCAGTATTTCTGTGTTTTAGCAAGAACTTTGCTACAGATGGCCATTAGGGTCAAAAATCCCTGAGAGTGCAACCTCCAGCCAAATGATAAACACACCAGATTCCCTTTCATCACTGACAACAAGTGAAGAGGTAAATGTGTAAAGCAACAATGTTTATGAATGGTGGAAGTTTTGTAAACACTTGTTAAAAATAAGCAAATGCATTTTGTCCTCACGGGCTCTCGTAGAAGGAAACATGGCGTCCAACATGGCGTCGGCCAGATACTTAGACCATGTATTTTAAACCCAATTTTTTATTTTTTGGTTAGTTGTTACAAAGACGCCAATATTTTTCAACTGGGCATCATTTAATGTATTTTTAACAACAGTTCAATGGACATTTGCAGAGATTATTGATATAAATACAGATTGTCTCTTTAACTTGAATGCAGCATGTTGTTTGGCTGCAGTGTGATTATTAAGCTCCTCCCACTGTGTGTAAACGAATGGGACAGATGACTAATTTAGAAGTATATCTGAAATAACTTTAATTTGTGTAGTTCTTACCTTGTTTGTTCGTCAGGAATGCTTTTTTTCTTCCCTCTGAGATGTATCTGTAATTTATTACTGAATGCTTCAAGTTCACCATGATTGTGTGCAGGTGAGTTGGTAGGACTCTTGTTGTCTTTTGTTTAGTGCACAGACCCTAGCTCTAACCACCAACACGGCAGCATTTCTTTCTTTCTTTCTTTCTTTCTTTCTTTCTTTCTTTCTTTCCTTTCTTTTCTTTTCTTTTCTTTTCAAACAAAACAACAATATTAACAACTTGAATTTAAACCAAAAAAGGAATAGGTAGAAGCAATGCTTATTTTAGCCTACCCTATTTTCCACCTAAGATACATAACCAATATACATTTCAGTGAAATAAAAACATGCGGATGCATTTTAAACATTATCAAATCACGTTGGGCATTCAGGTTTTGGAGAAAGCACTGTAATCTATTTTGCTCATGACTGCTGCTTTGTGAAGAAGGGAACCAAAGCAACACTAGAGTCATTTTCCTGTTTTCTGCATCCATCTGACTTCATTCTAATTTGGTCATCTTTAATCTGTCATTATATATGAAAATGTTAATAAAACACAGGAAATTTAGAACTTTATCAAATAAATAAGAAGATCTTGAACATTATTCTAAGAACTTTAGCCATTGTTCTTTGTTTCATTTTGTGTGTAATTTTTCTGGTAATTAGCTCAACAAAGGTGGGTATTAGTTCCTGAAATCAGCTTGAAAAATTATTAATGCAGACGAGGCCTTCGGTTAATTCAATTAAAACTGTTGTGATGATTATTTCATGCAACAAAAAAAATGATTAAAGTGATTTCTTGAGAGAAAAGAGTTCCTTTGAAGATGAAGGCATGCACCAATAAAGTAATGTGTGATAGTGCTGAGGGATTAGTGCAGGCGTTTTATCTGCCGTGTATCAGGACACCAGCATCATCCGTCCCAGTCCACATCAAAAAGCTCATTAATGAACCAGATCACATATAGAGATGTTACAACGAAAGGCTGACTCAGATTATAAAAATGCAAAAATAACACAAATGTGGAAAACAAATCTAAATTAATAGAGTGAGTAAAACAGACACATGAAATGTTTATTTTTACCAAGTTGTGTAGGTATACATGTTTTCCCATTTATATTCTTGCTGTGCAAAAGAATAAACATTTCACTCTGATAAACCCCACTGAGCTCAAGATGTTCCTTCCCCTCCATCGGATACACTTTAAAACATTTGCATCCTGTTCAGTGAAGAGGTGCAAGAGTGCATCACCCTCAGCACAAATAAACAGATCCTGAACATCAGAAAGGATGTTTTCACCTCTTTCTAAATTAAAATGTATAAAATTAGGGGAAAAACACAGATGTGTTTTTTTCCCATTATTGGCATCAAAATGACTCATCAGTTGTCCAAACACATTAGCTTATAAAATATATATGATGATAAAAAAGCCACATATGTTGTGCTGTTGAAAGAAAGCCCACCATAGCACTAATAACTAATATCATGTATACAACGAGCCTCATTTTCTCAGGGAAAGTAAATAACTTCCTATAAATGGGAGAAAGTGAGAATCGGTGCAGCGGCGGCAGTGACAGCTTCCAGATGGAAACCTTTGACACACAGTTGTATTTTCTGTGTGAGGGTGGTGGTTCCACCATCAGATAAGAAGAAACTTTCACATTTGGCAGCTGATAGTTATTGTTTGTCCCCTGTTAATTATTCATGCTGTGGGCCTGTCTGCCCAGCCAAAAAACAAGAGAAGAGCTTTTTGTTCCACATTTGGAGTGGGCCTGAAGTGTTTTCTCTCCCTCTGTGCTCCTCGTGTCACTAAATCTTCTTCAGATGGAGAGCGAGATAAGAGCTCCAGAGACTGATCTTTTTGCCTTCTCCTCTCGGGTCGTGACACTGGCATTCTCACCAGCATACGTGATACCCCCCCCCACACACACACACACACACACACACACACACGCACACATCTTCATGTGCTCTTCTCATCTCCTTTTCATTGTCCCAACGGAGTTCTGGGCAATCCAAAGAGTGTTTCTTTAGAGTCAAAATGAACAAAACCCCAGGATTCAGATGTAGGGTCTCGGCCTCGGTGAAGAAAAGTATCGCAGGAATGTTTTAGCAGCAGAAAGAACAGCTGTGAGGTATTTTCTCTTTGGCTCCGTGAGTATTTTCAGAGGCTTTGAGGGAGCAAAGGAGGGCTGAGGTGGCTGGAACAGCCTCCTCCCCTTCGAGCACTCACATGGATCACTGGTCCTGGGAGGAGTGCGCTCACTCAGAGTTTAATGTGTTTTTCTTAGATAATCTGTGATCAGTGAGCACACTGGTCCAGGGATTGCAGCGTTACGGTTAAAAGGTTAACTCTAATATCACTTTTTGCTTTTGAAGATGCAGTTTTGTTGCTAATTTGTAAAACGTTTGCATGATTTCAAACTCTAAAAGGACCTAGGACTTCTGTAAGACAAGAAATTAACTTACTAAAGGCTTGTATGTGCTGTAAAAAATAAAATAAAACAACGATAAGTGAAGTATGACTCATGGCAAATGGGCATTTATACGAGAACTGTTCCTTTATTCCTTTTGGATTTTCTGACAGTGAAACTCATTTTTAGTAAACTGATGTGGTCCTATGTTTTATCTGTTCTGTTTTCTCTGTTCTCTGTTGTGTTTTTCAGTCTATTACGCCATCGTAAGTCCATCAGAACTGCCAACAGAGGTCACTGACTTCTGGCTAAACATTGAGCAAGTCTGACATTTTTATTTCTCGCTGCAATTTTGTAGTTCAATGTGAAGAAAACTGAAGTCACAAGAGAAGTCTAAATGTTCGGTTGTTTAATGGACTAATTCACACAATTCTTTACAGCCACCCCATCAGAACGTGTGCAAAGTGCCTGGTTAGGTTTTATTTTTCACGGTAATCTACCTGCATCTGTGCAGAAAGTACTTCTGGTTTGCGCGGAGCACTTTAAGGACAAGTGTTTTAGCAACCTCCACCAGTAGGGCTCACGGAAAGGCTTGGTCTTATTGAGGGGATGACAATTGCAGCAGCAACGCAGTAAGCATTGCGATGGAACTATGGCTCTGTGAAGGGAGCCATTTACCTCACAGGGCCGTTCAGAAGAGCCAGTCGTTTGAAGAAAGCGTGTCCGTGAGAGCATGGTGGGGTTAAGGAAGCAACATGTCCCTCCGATGTCCTGGACATCGCGGAGGGAGAGGGTAGCATTTTGTTGATGTATGTGAGAACCATGGGGGCTGGGGGTGTTATTGGAAGACAAGGTGAATGACGGTTCTCTACAAGGAATCGTTCACTTTGAAAACCCATTCAAAAGAGTTGATTCATTTGTGAACTTCACATCACTAGTAAGCATCATGTAATGCTAAAATGACGTGTATGGGCTCTTGGTCACTTTTTTGACAGCGTTAGCATCAGATTTTCTGCTTATGTTTACGTTATGTGTCACGGTGCCACCTATCGCTCCCTGATGACGTCTTTTTAATAAAGGGTCAGATTCTATATTGAAAATGTACAGCTGGATATGCAACTACAGTTTCTGCAATGCTAGTGTCACGAAGAGGAAGGAGGCTTGGACCCAAAATGCAAGAGCCCAGAACTACACAGGCAGGAGCGGTTGCAAAAATAAGAATCTTTTACTTTTGGAGGAGTTACTAAAAAACTCAAAAGCATGGGAGGCAACTAGAACAACGCTGACAAAGACAATGGACCAACAAAACACTAAGAGACAAGACATGGTTATATACACAGGGGCTGGGTGATTAGGGGAATTGGGCTCAGGCGAGACTAAATAAACTGAGAGGAGGAGCAGAAACAGGCAGGGGAGAACACCAGATCTAAATCCTGTAAAACAAAGCTACTAAACTAAAACAAACCTAAACACTGTAGAACTAAGACACAGGAGAACAAAGATAAGTAAACTAATGACCTAAATAGGGAAGGAAACACAACACACTACAGGAGATACGAATAATCTGACCATATAGAAAACTAAAAACAAATGAAGCGACTAGGGGGAACATGAAGAAAACCAGGAAGGGGCTGGGGACCAAAGGGACACAGAACACGACAGTTAGATTCTCTCTATCAAACTACAAAAATGGAGGAATGGGTGGAAGATTTAACAAATATAATGTATAATTTTATTAACTCATTTACTGCCTGTTACACAGTGAAGTGTAGTGAGGACAAAAGAAACATGATAACTTGGTCGATAGACAAGGAAAACCAATTTTATTTCCTCTGGTCCGAAAAAAAAAAACATCAGAAAATCCCAGCACTATTCAAAATGGCCACCCATCCAACTCACTTAGCAGTCTCTGTCACTTTCAGAGAGGAAAAACGACCCTTTGCCACACCCAGCAGTCCACCTATATACTCTCCGACCCCCCCTCCAATTCAGGTCGGCCAATCACATCAGTCCACTCAGGCATTTCCTATATAAAGGCAGCAATAGAGGCGGGCTTCCTCTTTAGCTGCTTCAAAATGGCTGCCACAGAGGACACCTCCTGAGGGTAACAAACAAATTCATGTTACATAACAAATTACATTCTTGAATGAACACTCTTTGGTGTAAAGACATGTTGCTTCTCAACATTTACTCACTTCCCCCCCTTTTTGGTTAACACATCTCAGGCAAACGAGAAAGGTAGTCAGCAATAAGGTTTTTCTTACCTGGACAATGCTGTATGGTAAACTGATATGGCTGGAGGGCCAGGCACCAACGCATTATTCTGGCATTCTGGTGTTGTTTGGACTGCATCCACAACAATGGTCTGTGATCAGTTTGCAGAATAAACTCTCTTCCAAGTAAGTAGTATTTTAAAGAGTCCACAGCCCACTTTATTGCTAGTCCCTCCTTTTCTACTGTGGAGTAACTTTTCTCTCGATCAAACAGCTTCTTACTCAGGAACAGAACAGGTTTTTCCTCACCAGCTCTTCCCTGAGCCAGTACCGCTCCAAGGCCAACATTTGAAGCGTCCACCTGTACAACAAAGGGCTTGGAAAAGTCAGGACTTTGCAAAACAGGAGCTTGACATATCCGCTTCTTTAAGGACTGAAAAGCAAGTTCACAGTCATCATTCCATCTGACTTTGGAGTTGGACTTTTTTGTCAGCTCTGTTAATGGGGCTGCCAAAGTTGAGAAATGTGGAATAAATCTCCTATACCACCCAACCAAACCCAAAAATGACCTCACTTGCTTCTTGTCATAAAGGCTTGGCCCTCTACTTCTATGGTAACATCTGCAGTTGGATAATCTTTCTGACATCCATGAACACAGGTAATGTTTACAGGTCTGTTAAAGTCAGGCAGTACATTGTTCAACATAGAAGATTTTACCAAAGTTTGTGAACTACCAGTGTCTGCTAGAGCCTTTAATGCTCTGCCATTTACTTTTACCTCCACCACATGCTTATGTGGAATCAAACTATCAGACAGTTCCTGACCATGTTCTTTGGCAGGTACCACACATAGCTCTACCATTTTAGGTTTTCTTAGTGGACACAAAGAAGCTTTGTGACCAGGCTGCTGACAGTGATAACAAATTAGGTTAAACTTCGAACTGGAATAAAGTGGCTTTTTACCACCTTTAATGTCCAAGCTTTCAAAACCAGGTGTAACTGGAGGTGTTACCTCCCCAAACCTTGGTCGTCCCACAGCAGTCCTTGACCTTGCTGGTTCCCGGTGAGCAGCTAGGTAACGTTCAGCCAGATTTGCTGCTTCCTCTCCTGTCCTGGGATTGTTCTCCTTCACCCAGGTGCGGACGTCTGGCTGAAGCACATGCAGATACTGCTCCAAGATGATTGTTTCTCCAATCTCCTCCTTACTCCGACTGTCCGGCCGCATCCATCGCTTGTAGAGTCCCTTTATGCGATTGTAGGTTTCCCGTACAGTCTCTCCCACGGGTACACTGGTGCTTGGAACCGGTACCTGTAAGTCTCTTCTGTCACGTTGAACTTAGACAACACAGCAGCTTTAATAGCATCATATGAGTCAGACTGATCTTCATCCATACCAGCATAAGCCTCAAGAGCTTTTCCAGTCAACAATGTGACCACTCTAGCAGCCCACTCAGCTGGTAGCCATCCCCATGTCTTAGCCATGCGCTCAAATCGTACAAAGAAGCTCTCAGGATCCTCACCTTCTTTGAAGTCAGGTATTCTAGGTTCACCTCCATGGATCCTGCCAACCCTTTGTGCTGGAACGCTTTGTGCCAGCTGCAGCTGAGGTGGTGCAAGCAGTCGTAAAGGTGAATGAGGATCAGCTGGGTGTCCTTGAGGGGGCTCTCCTGACGCCTGAGGCATTTGGACCTCTTGCTTTGGAAAAGCAGCTGTTGTAGACGTTTCAGTCTGGACATAAGGCTCAGAAAGTTCAGAATATAACTCATGCTGCAGCTTTGGTATGGTACTGCTCAACTGTTTAATCTGCTCAAACAGTACGGCTTCAGTTCGCTTTGAACGCCGTATAAACTCTCTCATTTCTTCAAATATGTCAAGTTCAGAAAGTTCTTTACTCACAGTACCAACTGTAGTCTGCTCAGGCTGTACCACTGGTTCAAAATCCTCTTCGCCACCTGTGGCTCCTTGGTGTATCTATCTCCATTGTTCGACCTTCTGTTTCTTCCATGTCATCAAGAGGGCTTTTCTTTGTCCCACGGGTTCTTCCACGTCCTCTCATTTCTTATCCCACTTCTGACACCACTGTTACACAGTGAAGTGTAGTGAGGACAAAAGAAACATGATGACTCGGTCGATAGACAAGGAAAACCAATTTTATTTCCTCTGGTCCGAAAAAAAAAACCAACATCAGAAAATCCCAGCACTATTCAAAATGGCCACCCATCCAACTCTCTTAGCAGTCTCTGTCACTTTCAGAGAGGAAAAACGACCCTTTGCCACACCCAGCAGTCCACCTATATACTCTCCGACCCCCCCCCTCCAATTCAGGTCGGCCAATCACATCAGTCCACTCAGGCATTTCCTATATAAAGGCAGCAATAGAGGCGGGCTTCCTCTTTAGCTGCTTCAAAATGGCTGCCACAGAGGACACCTCCTGAGGGTAACAAACAAATTCATGTTACATAACAAATTACATTCTTGAATGAACACTCTTTGGTGTAAAGACATGTTGCTTCTCAACAATGCCATTGACAAGTAAAGTCGTCATTTTAGATCCAACCGTTCACTGCCAATGACGACTAAAGTCGTCATTGGCATTTTTTTACTGTTTGAGCATCAGAACGAGCCCCCGCGCTGAGAACAAACATCTCAGCCCTGAAGCCGATCTTCATCCGTATACGTCACATGTCATGTGATCAGGAAGCAACACATCCATGTGTTAGGAGATCGTTTTGGGCCGTTCCTGCAAAAAAAGTGAGACGCGAACCGGAAAAGCGTCTGCCGATCACAATTCAACTACGGATTATGAAAGAACGGATAACGCTCGAAACACACGGATTCTTCCTGATGTAAGAGGTGAGTCTCCGCTTTGTTTTGGTTGTTTTGGTTGTTTTGGCGTCGACATCATGCTAGCGTGCAACGTTCTGTGACTCTTAAAAAACAGTAAAAACAGTGAGAAACGCTGACAGCGAAGGCCGTTAGCGATCAGGAAATGGCTGGCAATGAACGAGTTAACTATACTTTTTCTGTTTGCAGGCCTCTCTTGTCCCATGGGTGCATTCTACCTGAGGGAAATGTTGTGTAGAGAATAAAAAGTAAATTATTTTCATATGAAAAACTGAACATCCCATTTCTAATGATTTCATGTCATAGAATTTAAAAGAAAAATATCAGACCCTAAATAAACTACCACTAAACTACATGCAGACGTGCTGTACTGGATAAATAACCATTGTTTGTACACATAAAGGTAAGTAGCCACCAGACTGCTACTTAAATGAGTTTGATCAGCTGAGTATTGATATATGAGCTCCTCTTTAAAAGCAGAAGCGTTGATCAGCAATGATCAGAGACAAAAATGTTTGTGTTCATCAATAATGGAACATCTAAGGGATTTATTTCCCCCTCTAACAATTGTTTTACAGTTGGATTATACTCAAAACGAAACACTTAATGTAAAAAACAAGCCCTCAATCTCAGTTTGCAGGTTAAAGTAAAGTTTTTAAGAGAACAGAAGACATTTAACTGGTGTGAACCGGCTGTCAGGATAAAACTCTCCTCTCTGAGAAGCGCTTATCAGCACTGCTGAGGATTTTGTAAAACTACGTCTGAACAAACCACAAGACTTCTATAGAAAAATGTCCATACGCCAAAACTAAACCAAGTAGCAGCACAAGCACCTACTCAGCCTGTCGAGCACAATAGAAGTGGTTATTGGTGCATGTTAGGTTAGAGGAAATTCATACTTAATTCCGTGGACGTCGTTTCTGAATGTTCTCTAATTTCATCGTCCATGCCGCAAACCTTTCTGAGACCCAACGTCAAAACAAATATGAATAAAACTGGACACAATTTTGAATTAGAAACAGACAAAATTCAGTTGTGCAAATAGCCGAAAAATAAGGAAGAAGAAACACTTTTCACTTATTGTTGTTGATACTATTATTGAAAAAGTATCAGTGGTTCCCAATCTGGGGTCTGTCACCCACCACGAGGGTCCCCACAAGGCTGCAGGGGGTCCCCACCTATTTATTTCTATGCTGAGGTTGTGAAGTTACCAATATTATAATTGTAGTATTTATAAAATCATAATGGCACACTCAATAGTATAATCTAAACTCTGTATAAGAGTTAAACGTCTATCTGTACAAAGATGGTAATGAATCACTTTTTATGAGTCCGTGTGGTAAGAGTTGGGGATCCTGGCTTGTCTTGGACACAGGAACAATAATATGACTCAGATTTTATTTCTTTATTACAGAAGCTAAAAAAGCAAATGAACACCAAACTCTAATATTTGTGGTTTATCAGATGACATGAGCATAGCTGCAGAAGAGGACCGGAGAACACTTTAGCTGTTTGTTTGTTGTGTGGCCTTCCTGCTTTTCATCCATTCAGATTGTGGTCAGTAAAATGTCCACAGTGCTTCTTGCTGATGTTGATCATGTGTGAAACACACACTCACAGGCAGGCTAGTTTACTTGTTTTTTTTTTTAAATACATTTGCTAGTATCGTAGTAGTAGCAGTACTATAGCACTAATGAATGTGACTGCCTTTGTGTGTCTGGTGCTCATTTTCAGGAACTAAACATTATCCAGGGGAGAGGCGAGCAGAAGATGGCAAGATTTGGAGCCCCTGATATTCAGACATGTCACCTCTGATTTGTTAACAGCAACGCGACTCTACCACTCAGTGTGTTTTCATGTGCATCCAAGTTGATCTAGGTCAATCTACGCCATTAAACCAGGAGACTTTATCCTAGTTTACATGTGCGTTGGAAAACTCAACCCTCAAATGAAGTGCACTCAAGACTGACTCTCCCGTATTCCAGTCAGAATAGATAAAGCTCCTCAGATGAGAAGCAAAACATCTTCAAGAAACAAAAGAAGTCCAGTTGCCTTCATTTGAACCCTTTTGGATCACCATGACCTGGATGACTGAGAACCTTCACCGGCATATTGAAGTTTTATCTCCACCCTAACCCTAACTAACCCTAACACAAGTCTGAAGGAGTTTTCCATAATGTGGAGTTGCTAATGCTAATGGTTAGCTTCTACTAGCAGAGTCGTGCTCTGCTGTTTCCTGAACACTAAACTAACAGCCTTCTCCATCAAAAGCCAAAATGGGTGAGGCGATAAATGCAAATTATTTTCAGTGTGATGTAGATTTGATTGGTTTATCTAATCTGAGCGTTTCTCCATCTATTTTCTATCAGCAGCTAATGCAGGAAATACCATTTTCCATTCAGCTTGCATGTGAAAGTTGGTCTGACCACCCCCTGGCATCTAACCTGATTGATTCAATTTGCCAAATCAAGGCAGCATTTTCACACACATACCAGCACATGGCTTCTCATTAAAGAGGTCACGGTCACGGCTCCTTAGCATTCACACAGTACGTCTTATTGTTGTACGCATTCACACACATGCACACACACACACACACACACACACTCAGAGAAAATGGTTTAAAGGAATTTCCCAGGCAATAACATATTCATAATATAATATAAAGCATGCTATAATTTGGTATTGAGCAGTTTAAGTCTTTTGTTTTTTAAGATGTAAACATTTTATTTTTAGGATGAAATTTTTACTTTCAATTGCTTTAAAAACTAGACCTTTAAAAGCCATATTTATGTGTTTTAGTGTAAAAAAGAATAACTAATAATATTGAACATCATAATTAAGTGCACAAAGTGCTGAGTGAACCTTTGCCACTCAGCCAGTCTGAATGTTAATTTAAATCAAATGTCCCTGTCACTAAAACACTGATAGAGCAAAAAGGTTCCAGAAACGATTTGATTATTGCGTGCATGGATGATCGTGGTGAGTGCTTTTCAACCTTGACTCAACCGTTGAGAATCAAGAATGTTATTTCTTCTAAAGCCACGTTTTCTCGTATTTTCTGCCGAACTCATCAACAGATTCAGTGACTGAACAAAGACTGAGTAGACGAGGTTTCTGTTAGAAAAAAGAGGCAATTAAAAAGCTATTTGATAACTTGGAGAAAACAATATCCGTGCACGCAGATGGGCGATGAGTTACAAAGCACTGACGGTTTTCGTGACTTATTTACTTTAGACTTTTCTGGTAATTACGCGGACAAACAGAGCTGCGGTGGACGTTTTCCCAACAGTTTTCCTGCCATCATTCTGATACACACAAAACCCTTAAATTACACACAGAGACACACAATTAGACGGTGAACACAGCCTCAATCTGTCACGGGACATCAGCCAGCGCCCTGGGGAGGTGTGCCATGCGCCCTGCCCCTCCATGACTCCAGGATAGGAATCCAAACTGTAGGAGGAGGAGTTGATGTGGACGCCTCATCTCCCGGATGCCTTGTAGGCCAGTGTAACACACATTTAGCAACATCGCCACTGAATTGCTCACTGTTTTAATTTTCCATTGTACGGTAGGAGTCATAATCCCATTTTCCAGATTTAACTTCAGCATGCCTTGAGGGGAAAACTTTGGGATTGCTTCTTCACAACCCTCATGATATTTTGGCTTATGCTGTGTTGAAAAGTACCCCTGCCCCGTCAAACAAGACTTTGTCAAGACCCTATTTAAAATCAGCGTGCTTTCACATGAAATTATGTGTGAATTCATGCGTCTCCATCTGGCCGTCTGCATCTGCTGGGCTGATGAAGGGTTAGAGGAAGGTGACAGCATGCTGCACACGACAGTTTCACTCCAAAGCCAGCAGTCCAGAAATCATCTGTACTCAAAAGCACCTTCATCCCGACAAGTCCATGGTTAGTGTACCTGTTGGTAGCCTAGCAACAGGCATCAGGGTTGTTTAGAGGAGTAATTGGACAAATCCGTAGGAAGATTTTATGCACTAAATCAGGCATTAGAAAGCTTTTAGAGGCATCCTTGATGCTCTGCATGCTATTTAATCTGTTTCCATTTGAATTCCTTTGCATTAAAAAAAATGCCTGTAGGGAGTTTAGTGTTAGGCTTTACTGCACCTTAATAATTACAGATGCCAACCAGCTGTATCTCTGTGACAGGAGCCTCAGGACACAAGGTAGGGAGGGAGAGCAGGAGGGAAAGAGTGGAGGAGGAGGAGAGCGGCACGTCAATCCATCCAGATATTTTATTCACTGCTTCTTTCAGGAATTCACACAGCAGAAACATCTGCATGGTCTGAACATTACCAACACACACACACACACACACACACACACACACACACACACACACACACACACACACACACACACACACACACACACACACACACACACACACACACACATCGAGGTAGCAGGCACAATGAGCGGTAATGAAAGTGTAAGGATAGGAAGAAGGAATAAATGGACCTGGACGAGCCGTCACGTGTCGACTCGGTGAGTGCAGGACCGTTTCAGTGGTGTGCTACAATGACAAGCCGAGCGTGGCAGAACTCCTTCCACCTACTGTACATCCAAAGTTCCCAGGAGGACAAAGTCGCTGATGAATGGAGGAAAGTAGGCCAGGCTTGCTGCTCCTCCTCCTCCTGCATTTTAGATCACGGGGAAGAAAAAGAATGTATTTCTATGTCAGAACGAAATTTTGCTATTCCTTTGTTTCACAAGGTTTTGTTTTTATTGCACTTCCTCTGGGTGTCTGTTACACATTCTATTATGCATGTTTGAGAGACATCACTGAAGCGTGGTTTTATAATGTCTGATCATTTGACTTTGTTAATACACAAACATAACATTCTACCTCTTTAGATGAAAAATAAGTTGGAATTATCAATGGATCCAAACTGCATTATGAAAGAGTGGAAGGGGCATGCCCCCCCCCCCCCCCCCCCCCCCCGATTTACAGATGTGTAAAATTCAGATAAAACAAAGAAACAATGAAGACACAAAGTGTTTGTTGTCCAGATTACATCTGATGTATTTACAGAAATCAAGCAGGAATGCATGTGCTGCAGCTCTTTCTGATTTGTTTCCATCTGCTTTATCACGTTTCAGTTATTTATATAATTATTTAATTGTCTTTATTTAATTTTAAGTGTCTCCCGCAAACAGGTAGTTGGAGCTTCATGAAGGACAGCACACAAGCCCTCCAGGATTACTTGACTATTCCTTGAGTACATGTGTTTCATTATTGATTACCTCAGTCTGTATTAATATGCATTGGTGCAAATTTCTCCTTGATGGATTTGCTTTTGAGCAGCTGGTTGACAACATGTACCACATTAGTTTCATATTCTGTTCAATTACTTACTGTCTTCATTTTTATCCTTCTTTTGGGGATTTTATCAGTTTTAATAACTGTTTTGTTATTTTGCTGCTGTAGCGTCATGAATGTCCTGTTTTTGACCTAAAGGTCATGATCTGCTGCGTCTGCTCGAGCAGAGACAAAGTCTCTGACAGCCTAATCTACATGAGATAGTGGCCAAGGTCTTTCATGCACTCTGCTCGTCTGAACTGCTTCACCTGTGTTACAGCCCAAGACGAAGACGAAGAACTCTCCTGATAAACACATAATCAACCAACTTTGTTATTACCAATAATAATGTGAGCCCAATGTTCAATCAATCTGTGAGATGATAATGTTATTACTTGATATTATAATCCTGTGATCAGTAGTATTTTACAAGTAATTATCATCTTGGACATTTGAACTAGACACTGATGACATGTAATGCTAAAGTCACATGACATTTCCTTTTTTCTGATCCAATCAGAGCCTTCGTTTCTGAAGCGAGGCGTGGTTTTCTGTGGTGTTCGTATAAACCCTCTTTTGCATGTCAAATTCTGATTCGCCAGTAAACCAAAATATGACAATTATAAAAACTATTCCACGCCACCTTTTCTTTAGTTCAAAGCATTCTAGAGAAGTCTCAGACAGGCCATCCGGACTTCCTCTTCAGCCTAAAGAACCTTGACAAGCTGGATAAAATCTGTTGCAAGTTACACCTGACCACAACGGTTCCTTCAGAATAAAAGCTGAACATCACGACAGCTTCAGGGTCTCGCTGATGCCAATGAACCTGTTGTGACCTGGAAGCATTCCAAGACTAGTTTGGTTGGCCACGCTGCTTTTCTACCAGCTTCAATTCCAAGGAGGGTCCAAGAGGACCTCGACATTCTGTATCCAAACGGAGGCTTCCCCTGGGGTACGTAGACCGACAGATGGTGTTTCATGTGTGTTATAAATCTACGAAAGTTTAGAGCGAAACATTCACTCCCACTCAGAACTAACTGCTTCTCTGGATACGAGGTTCTGATAATAACATTACTTACACACACACACACACACACACACACACACACACACCATCATCTCAAGTCTCACTCCACCTTAGTTCCATCAGTACACAGAGTGTTTAAGTTAGTCTTGTTTAAATTGTGTAGAAATAAATTTCTTAACTATTGTAAACCTGTCTCTCTCTCTTTCCTCTGAGTTAATACGAAGTGTCAAGTAATCCCTGCAATAAAAAGTTCTGATCTTCTGGTCAAAATATGCAAAGATCCATCAGATTGATATTTCACATTTCTATGGAATCTCACATTTTATGGTTCATAAGTAAGATGTAAACTGCCCATCCTTTACACTGCCAACCATCGCTTTATGTTTGAAAGCCTCATCTGGTAACAAAAACAAGTCAGGTAAGTGATTAGAAAAATATTTCCTGATTTTGAATCACCAGAGGAGAAATGTGTTCTCTGAGACAACAAACATCTTGATCAGGACTTTGATTACATGAGTTTGTCATTAATGGATACAGAAAACCTTTAAACCTTTTGTTTTCGTGTCATCTAGCTCTTTTCTACTTACATGAGTCTGTGTTGTGGAGCCAGGGGCCTTAGCAAAGTAAAACTCCTCCAGGGGAATACCAACAGATTCCCTGGCTAGCCTTTGGAAATTTAATCCCAGGGTCGGCCCAGAGGTCTCCACCTGGAAGGACATGGCTGACTCACCTGTGCCAGGAGGAAATCAGGCAGTATTCTGACCACATGACCAAGCCACCTCAGCTGGCTCCCCTCCATTTCAACAGCAGCTCTACTCTGAGCCCCTCAGCCCATCTCTGAGGCTGAGCTTGACTACTCAGCAGAGACAAGTCAGTTCAGCTACCCGTCCAGGGGTCTCGTTTATCAAACATTGCGTAGAATCCTTACTAAAACCGTACTTAACCTCAGCAAAAAAAAAGTACTTACGTCAAGCAGGTTTGTGATCTATCAAACATGGAGTACGCACAGCTGCACGCAATCTCCGCTTCATAAATCAGAAACTATCTAGAAACGTTCTCAGCTGCTTTTTAGTCACATCCTGCCCTCACCACGCCCACTTACTGCCATAAATATTCAATGCAAAGTGCCTTGTGGATCTCATGCATATACATAAGCTGGCTTGTTGCAGCATTTTGATCATGACCACAAATCAAGGAAGTGCTATTTCACAAGTAGAAATTCAGGTACCTGTGGGTGAGGTGGAGAAATGAAAGGAAGTGCTTTTGCAAAACAAATAAGAGAAAATCCGGAGTGGCACAGCGTTGCTGAAGCCGTCAATGCTGAGTTCTTCAGAGAGATCTGTGGCGGATATTTAAAAAAAAATGATCCGGTCAGGATTCAATCCCCAGACTCCCGGGTGAAAGTCACACGCGCTAACCAGTCAGCCAAACAGAGATCTCCCTTGTCCAAGTAGCCAGGGCGCATGATCAATCGGGTCACAGTGACAGGACACACACTGTCACAGACGCACGACATTCTGTCTCAATCTGTCCTCCTGCTGATATTCTGCATTCCGTATTCTGCACTTCAGGCTGTGTGTGTGTGTGTGTGCGCGCGCACGCGTGTGCTTGTGTGCGTGCGGGGGGTCTTGTTCTGTGTGAAAACGAAGTAGCATCTGTGATCTCATTCTTTCAGTCACTACCCAAAGCTCGTTACCATACGTGAGAGATGGAAAGTAGATTGACCGGTTATTTGAGAGCATTGCCTTCCGGCTCAGCTCTCTCCACCATGACAGATCGGCACAACGCCTGCATCACTGCAGATGCAGCACCAATCCACCTGTTGATCTCACGCTTCATTTCCCCTCACTCATGAACAAGACCCAGAGATACTTGAACTCCTCCACTTGAGGCAGGGCCTCATCCCTGACCAGGAGAAGGCATTCTACTCTTTTCCTATTCAAGACCATGGTCCTGGATTTAGAGGAGCTGATTCTCATCACAGCCACTTCACACTCGGTTACGAACTGCTCCAGCGAAAGCTGGAGATCACTGTCCGATGAAGCTAACTTCCACATCATCGGCAAAAAGCTGTGCCTAGAAATTCTGTCCATAAAATTATGAACAGAATCAGTGACAAAAGGCAGCTTGGCAGAGTCCAGCTCACGCCGGAAATGAGCTTGAGGAAGAGCTCCAGTCGGCCCTCACCTCTCCAACAGGGGCTGTGGTAGTCAAAACATCAGGGATTGCAGTAGTAGTAGCGCTAGTAGTTAAAACATTACTTGGAACTGTGGTCACACTGTCAGGGATTTTATTTGTCTTAGTTGTGGTCAAAACATTGTTTGGAACCGTGGTTGTAACACCAGTTTTAACAATTGCTACGTCGAATGCAGGCAGGGATGCCGACCTATGTTGCATCCGGCCTGCTGAATTGTACTTAACTTGATCACGGTGTGCTGCCTCGTCGTTGACCAAGTCGTCTGGCGTATGCTCTTGTGATGGGTCGACGAGTTGCTCCTTGGCCATAGTCTCCATCTTCACCTCCTCCAGCACCATCATCAGACCCCCTAGTGTTATACAAAACAGAACTGTCATCAGGCTTAGCACGCCCTTTTTTCCTCCGGCCACCATGCCGGTTTGTTACGTCAGACACAATACTGCCCTGAGTTTTGTCTTTGACTTTCGTGCAGTGTGTCAGATGATGCCACGTCGATCCTCCTTCGACCTGGACTGCTGTTGGCGTTGCTCGAACCACTTTGTAGGGACCCTCTCGTCGCGGTTCGTGCCACTTCCTCCTGAAAACTTTGATGTACACCTGGTCTCCAGGAACTACTGGCCCGTCTGCGCCTGCGCTAGAGACGAGCTCCTTTCTCTTTTCCTGCAAATAGATGGCTTTATGGATGCTGGTTAGTTGCTTGATATAGCTTTTGAATTCAAGCTCTAGCTGTTCCAGCGAAGGCCCCTTGTGGGGTCCTCTAAGCTGAGGAGCTGGCATTGGCCTGCCTGTTAGGACCTCATGAGGTGAAAGATGCGTGCTTCTGTTAATTTGCATGCGATAGCTCATTAAGGCAAGTGGCAATGCATCAACCCAGTTAAGGTTAGTACAAGCACAGATTTAGCAGATTTTAGACTTCAACGTCAGATTCGCTCGCTCGACCATCCCTTGGCTCTGGGGGTGATAAACTGATCCTAATCGTTGCTTTATCCTTAGTTGTTGCAACACACCTTTAAGGACTTTTTCAACAAAAGCAGGACCATTGTCCGAGCTTATTTCCGACGGGATACCAAAGCGAGGAATCACTTCTCTGACTAGAAACTTTAACACTGTTTCTGAACCTAGATCTTTAGAGGGAACGGCTTCGATCCACCGACTGAATCTGTCAATGATCACCAGCATGTACCGTTTCCCATGCACAGACTTAATCATGTCAACATAGTCAATGACCAAATGTTTGAAAGGACCTTCGGGCACTGGAATGTGTCCCGCTGGGACTGTGATGCCCTTTTTTACATTGTTCTCAGCACAAATGTCACACTGATCTATTACTTCCTCAACCATGGCTTTTAGGTATGGTGACCAGTAACCTTGTTTGTTAAGTCTTTTCAGCACCTCTGCACGACCACAATGATCAGGACCGTGGCTTTCCGAGATTAGCATTATCAGCAAGGAGACAGGTGCAACGATCAAGCCCTCATGAGACCTCCACAAGCCGCTTGAGTCCATTGTTGCACCTCTTCTTCTCCAACACTGCTGCTCGCTTTTCTCTGCCTTTTCCTGAATCAGAATGATGTCCTCTGGTGTTATTACAGGCTCTAATGATATTACAGGTGTCAAAATGGCTTCTTCACACCTGGAGGCAGATTTTGCCGCCTCATCTGCTGCATTGTTGCCTCTGATGACATCACAGTTACCCTTGCGGTGCGCAGGGCACTTTACAATGGCCAGTTTTGACGGAAGCATCATTGCTGAGATCAGCTCGTTGATCTGCTTTCCATGAAGGATGGGTGTACCATCCGTCTTCTTAAAACCTCTTTGTCTCCACACACTTCCAAACAGGTGACAAACACCATGGGCGTATGCAGAGTCAGTGTAGATGGTTGCTACCTGGCCACTTGCCAACTTGCAAGCTTCGGTCAGGGCTTTGAGTTCCGCTAGCTGTGCAGAACAGGGTTGGTTACACTTTTCAGCTTTTACTGTTTCAAATCTGTCATCTACTTTTTCCACAACAGCAAACGCTGCATGGTTTCCTAAGTAGTCTCTAAAACATGAACCATCAACAAAATAGGTGACATCAGATTGGTCGAAAGGGGTAGATTCCAAATCAGGCCTCAGCTTAGTGTATCTAGACACCTCGGCTATGCAGCAATGTGGTTCTCCTTCAAACTCAAAGGGAACACTGTTAGCAGGGTTTGTTGCGGTACACCTCTTTATGACAACATCAGGATATGTCAGTAGTGGCATATACTGCAGGCATCTTGCTTGGTTTAACACAAACTTCCCTCGGTTGATTAGTTCAGATATTTTGTGATGTGTGTAGATGGTGACAGGATATCCCATTGTTATCACTGAGGCTTTCTCATAAGCATAATGCAAAGCAGCCAATCCTTGATAACAAGGGGGCCATCCCTGTGCCACATTGTCAAGTTTTGCACTGTAGTACGCAATAGGTTGTTTCCGACGTCCACTGCATGTGTCCTGCATTAACACTGCAGAGGCATACATGTCATGTCTGTTTGCGACGTACAGCAAAAATGGTTTTGTGTAGTCAGGTGTTGCTAAACTTGGCGCAGTTTGCATGTCATTTGCGTGTTCCACGACCACGCCCAGACCATTCAGGGTTTGGATTTTGATTCGGACAGTCTCGATACAGGTGACCCATCTGGCCACACCCCCAACATGAACCTGGAAGTGGGGGTTGGTTCTGCTGCACCCAGCCTTGTCGGGTTGGGTAGTGATTGGGTTAACGATTTGGAAATCGTCTCTGTGGTCCAGGCTGCTGTCTACCATACTGGTTTGGGTAGACATTGATAACCGGTTGAGATGGAGTTTGAGGTGGGGCCACAGCTGTCTGCAATGCTTGGGTTTGACTGTCACTCTTGCTGTCACTTTTCACCACTGCCGCCTGGGTCTTCGCCTTGTGCTGGAGATCATTTATGTGCAACTGTGTGAGTTTTCTCTGAGCTCACTTTTCTTGCTCAATCAGTTTGTTATTGTCTTTCCGATAGCGATCCACTGCGTGGACTACATGGTCTCTGAATTGTACATGTGGCATTTAGTCCAGTCACACAACATCCTCCAGTTTGTCTCGCACAGGAGTCGGGAGAGCAGAAATCAGGGATGTTCGGAACAGAGAAGTCATTATTGGCGTCCCCTCAGGACCCTCCTCCGTCTCCAGCTTCCACCGTCTGAGCTGCCTGTCAACAAATGACGCAGGACTCTCAGTCTCTGAAAGTGGCTCACCTTTCAAAGCTTTGGGGTCAATCCTGTTGGGATATGCTGCTCTTAGTATGTTCCAGAGTGCATTTCTGTGTGTGTTAAACTCCGTGCCGTCAGCCATTGGGTCCAGCATCCATTGGACTCCATTGGATGCGAGCAATGTCCCCATAGCTGATGTCCCAACAACTCGAGCCAAAATAGCTTTGCGATCTCCAAGGGCAAGCATTAGCCCAGTTGTCTCCTGTTCGAAAGCCCTAATCCACTTTCCAGCGCCATCTTGTATGTGGGGCAGCCGCGAAACCAAACCAGTGAGGTCGAGGTTCTGCCAGGGAATATAATTAGCTCTTGTGCCCTTAATTAAAATTGGGTACTGACCATCATTAGTGTATCGAATAGGTGGTTTTAAGTCATGTCTGGGTCTCAGATCACGGTTTTCACTGCTAGGACCTGGTTTTTCCTTCTCTTGAGTCAGACCTGTATTTGGGTCACCACGCTCTGGTGAGTGAATGCCTGGTTTGTAAAAAGGCTTGAAATTTTTCTCCTTGCTTGTGCTAGTGGTGTTCTCACTAACCTCATCTGAATGTGTGTCTGTGATGTGATTTAAGGATTTCCGCAGGCCTTCAGATATGTCCTGTATAATTTGGTCAACATCGTTTAGCTCATCATGTACATCCTCATCCTTGTTCTCAAGGTCAATCCAGTATGAGTTAGCCTTCGGTTGCCTTTTCAAAAAATCCTTATGTTCTGCAAAACTATCAATCTCCCTTCGTCCTTCTTCACTTACCGCTCGACGTTCTGTACTGCAATATTTTGGATGCGTTCCACGAGGTGGAGTTGTTTGTTCGAATTCTCTTTCCTCACTTCCTTTTGCATGCTTTTCTTTGCCAGGTGCTTCATCTGATTGCTGTGATGTTGTTTATTTTAAAATTGCATTGTCAACATCTAAACCCTTAGGACCTTTGTCGAATGTGTCGCGCAAATCAAAATCTCACGTAATTGTAACGGTTCCCAAGAGGGGATACAGGCCCTCTTCTGCTGGGGCCTTCACTTCCTTCTGGGGTTTGTCCAATTTGTCTTTCATTTTAAGGATGGCCTGTTTAAAGTTCTGTCTGTAAATCTTTCCTTCGTTCCTGAATAAGTCCAGGATCTGAATTTCCTTTTTTCTTTTCTGCTGTCTTTTCTTGGACCCATCTGCTTTATGATCCTGAATTCTCAATTCCAAATTGTCGCAAGCTGCTACATCGAAAGTGCCTTCAGATGGCCACGGATTGCATAGTTTTCTCGTCCGTTTCGACCACTTCTCTGACATGTGCTTTATCTCTTTTGCTAAAGCAGGATTATTTGCTGCCAAAATTCCTGCTGGCGTGACCAACATTTTGAAGTTTCAGTGACACTTATTATTCCTCTGATTATTAAACTAGTTTGTTTATTTATAATCTCCTGAAAATAAACAAGAATTGAAAGTTGAAACAGATACTGGTGACATATGATGCTGTGGTCTTGAGTAATCTGTTGTTCTTCTGTTTACACAAATGTTGAACAATTTATCTTCTTATTGTAAATGCCTTAAAATCAAATCTCTTCTGGTTTAACACTAAAGTAAAGTTAGTTCAAAAAGCTTTAGTTATTGTTGAAAGAAAAACTTAATGCCTGAAAGTTTTTATAGGTGAACCTTTTAAATCTGGATTGAATATGTATTTATTTGCCCTCAGCAGCTGTGCTGCAGTGGCAGGCTAAAAATAGCCTTATGCTGAACCCCAAGCTTGTGTGCGAGCAAAACTCAGCCCACAGGGTAGGGTTTCTCTACGCCCTATGGCTCACCAACCAATCCACACACAGAGGTGGAGTCAGAGGCGGGACCGCTTCTGTACTTCTGTGTCTGTGCGTGTGTATGGAAAGGAGCGCACACACACAGCTCATAGGTGGAGCTTGCGCTTCTGCACTGGCCCCTCTGTCCATTCTAAGCTTGAGTCTGACAGCTGAGGGTGTCTACGGAGAAACGAACAGATCCGGTGCCACCAAGCGCATTCAGCCTTCAGGATTTAACAACTGTCAAACAGCTTTTTAACACTATAATACAGGAAAGAGTCAACCACAATAGAGACCGAATCAGCAGAAGAAAAATCAGTTTCTCTCCAATTTATCCAAGCAATAGTTTAAACAAGATCAGAGTATTTGAACTTTCACGAGTAAAACAACCACACACACAGCAAAGCTTTCACACTTGCATAGAGATAAGAAAAACACACTTCAAAGCAATTTGACACCGAAGCAACATTTCATGCCAAACACTCAACACGCATAAACATTATTATTTATTTATTAATCATAATCTATATTTCTCATATTTCACATTACCCAGCTGGTAAAAATAGTTATCAAGCTTGTGCACTTCAGCATATATTTTTATTTATATATATGTCACTCTAAAAACTTATTATTTTAACTTCTGGTTTTCTGTTTAAAGACTAATCAGAACAAGATCACAGACTTTGAAATTTGTATAACATTAAACATCAAAATTTAGCACTGCAGTGAATAATATTGATTTGTTTTACACCGTTTTTTAAAGCTTCTCCTAGTTTTTTTCTACTTTGTTTTTCTTTTTCCTCCTCTAATTCTCTGGCGCCTGACACACCCCGTTTATCTCACACACCCACTAGTCTCAACTCACACACACGCTGATCTCCTCCACACACACACGCTTATCTCACACGCCTGTCCCACACACAAACAAAACTTCTCTCACAAACACACACACACACACACACACACACACACACAACTTCTCCAGCACCACGCAGCTCTTGAGCTCCAGAGCTGTTCACAGCCACTTTGCTGCAAACTATGACGTCAACACATGCCTTTGCCAAAAACTCATGAAATGTACCAATCCCCGAGGATTTAACCGAATTACTGGCAAGCTTATCTGTCACAACATTAGCACTTTTTCTCAGATCCCAGTCGTTGCCCGGCTTCACCGAGACACCCAACTGGATCTCAATGTCGACCTTTTTCACTTGTCCTCCCTGGACTTTTGTCAGCTGTCAAAATCTATTCCAATTCTCACCGTCCCACCTTTAATTTGTCACTTAAACTTTGTTCGTCATCAAAATGACTCAGCTGACTTCACACATGTGTGAATGTTTATCACCGCTGTTCTGGACAAACGCCTCTTCTTGTTATTATAACTTCTAATTTATGAGAAGGGCATGTTTTTTCTCTCAGACCAGTTCACAATCCACGGAATAACTCCAAAATTGAACAAAAACTGTTCTTACCTACGGGCCCAGAAGTCAAAATTCCGTGGACTGCGAAGCGATCCGAAGAGCACGCCTCTACTCCCACTACGTGGTCGCCAAAATGTGGTTCTTTTTCCTTATCAAACACAAGAGAGAGACAAGTTTTGTCCAAACACAGCGTGGGGCGTTTATTTACACAACTCATCCATACATCACCAACACTTCATGGGGACAGCGTCCAGCTTCGATCTAAACACCTCGGCTGGAAATCCTTCTGCAAAAGCCCGCTCTCCTACACCACGCAGCATCAGTTATACCCTTCAACCCCCACCTCCCTTTGATTCTGGGAAATGATGGGGTGCTACTTCCACCTCCTAATATGGTCAAAAGTAGTTGAGACTTACATAAGCTGGACTGAACAACATGTTGTGGAGCACGTACTCAGCAGCTGGGCTTGATAAGCAAGAAGTTGCACAGCACGTATGCGGCTGGAATTGATAAGCAACATGTCAAAATGCACGTAAACAAAACACTGCTTTTAGCTCCTACAGACTTACTGCCAGCTATGCAGACCAATCTCAGACACCGGTCAGACAGGGACCTAGCAGCCCGCATCAAAGGGCCTGGTAACCCATGCTCCCAAAGTACCCCCCACAGAGCACCCTGAGGGACTCGGTCGAATGCCTTCCCCAAATCCATAAAACGCATGTAGATTGGTTGGGTGAACTTCAACGCACCCTCCAGGACCCCCCTACAGGTATATACGTCCAGTGTTTCATGGCCAGGACAAAAACCACATTGCTCATCCACAAAAATAAACAATCAATGATGAACAAGAGTCTGCTTCTAGACCTGCAGAAAAGGGACACATAACAATACAACAGGAGCAAGCTATCACTGCGTCAACTTGATGAAGAAATGTAAAATCAACATTGTTTAACTGAAAAATCACACAATAATAAATCACAGTGCATTTAGTGCCAACCACAGCCTTAAGACGTGTTGAAAATGCCCAAATCCATGCTTATGAGAGCACCATGTGAGCACCTGTGTGTGTACATGCGCTTGTATGTGTAAGGTTTCTCTATAGGAGCATCCAATAGAGAGTGTGAGGGGCCACAGATCTGCCCCCCAAAGATGTGTAGGAGATGGAGGGAGCTCCAAGTCCCAGAGATCCAGAAGCTGCCCCAGAGCACAGGGACCCCAAGGAGACCATGACAAGAAAAGCCCCTGCCCCCCTCGAGAGGCGCAGAGGATTGCCCCAGGGGGCCACAACCAGCAGCCGGCAGAGTCCCGGGAGATATCAGCGGCAAGCCCACAGGCCTGCCCGCAGCCTCCCACTCCCCAGCCGGCCGAGCCCGGGACCCAAATCCCACCAGGCAGCCACCGGGATTGATCAGGCAGACGCAAAAACTCTTAAACCCCCTGTAACATCCAGAACTTTAAGGAACTCCAGGCAGATCTCATCTACCCTAGGACCTTGCCACCGAGTAGCATTTTGACCACCTCAGTGACCTCAGCACCAGAGATTGGAGAGCCCAACCCAAAGTCCTTGGACTGCTTCCTCACTGGAAGATGAGCCGGCGGGATTGAAGAGGTCTTCGAAGTACTCTGCCCACCAATCCACAACGTCTCAAGTTGAAGGTCTGCAGCACACCTTCCCCATTGTAAACAGCGTTGGTAGTGCACTGTTTTCCCCTCCTGAGATGCCAGATGGTGGACCAGAATCTCCTTGAAGCCGTACAGAAGTCTAGCTCCATGGTCTCACCGAACTCCATCCATGCCTGGGTTTTTGCCTCCGCGACCACCCGAGCCGTATTCCGCTTGGACCGCCGGTACTTTTCAGCTGCTTCCGGAGTCCCACAGGCCAAAAAGGCCTGATGGGATTCTTTCTTCAGCTTGAAAGCATCCCTAACTGCTGATCCACCAGTGGGATCAGGGGTTTCCACCACGACAGGTACCAACAACCCTGCCACCTTCACAATGGAAGCATGGAGCATGGCACTCTTGGACTCACTGTCCCCCACTTCCCTCAGGACATGTCCAAATTCTGTTGGAGGTGGGAATTAAATGAAGCCCCTTCTGAGAGGAGACGCTACCAGCAGACTCTCACAATACGTTTAGGCCTGCCAGCTCTGACCGGCTTCCTCCCCCGCCATCCTAACAAAGTCACCAGGTGGTGCTCAGTCGACAGCTCCGCCCCTCTCGTCACCCAAGTGTCCAAGACATGTGGCCATACATTTTAATGTAACAAAAAAATAATTATATCTTCTCCAAAAAATGTTTTTTTTTAATCCAAGATGTACAATTTATGTCAAAACTCTTCAGTTTTGCAGTGCAACAAATAAACAAGTTAAACAAAAATATGCAGATGTTTGACATGATCTTTCCTCATGTAAACAATGATCTCCACAGAGCTTAACCGTGTTTATTTGACATATTATCCTAATGAAAATCATGTCTGGAGCAGATTGAATGTCTGGTTTTTCCATGTAAGCACAACTCTCCCTGGTTGGCTGCTGTTTTTCACTCCAGCAGCTTAAAGAACCTGCAAACTAAAATAATATGAAAACCACTTAAACCACTTAAAATCGTTACTACAAGCAGCTCTTTCCCCTGTGAAGCAGTAATGTCGGTCCCAGAGTTAATTTTGGACTCGCCGCCCTTCGCTCTGCAGCATTTTCACATGCATCAAACCAAATTTCTTTCATCTCTTAAAAAACACATCTCATATGCATAAATGAAGTATGCATGCAGCTTGAAATCAGCTCCAGTGGCATCCAATCTCTCGAATCAACTTTAGCGATGTTTGCCAGCCAACTTCTGCTTGGATACCAGCACTTCCTTAGCAACCACAAGGCCATCAGCTACATGTGTGTGCATTAAATGCTGATGGGAGCTGCAGGGCTCAGCTGTTGATGGATCACAGTTATCCTTTTTCTCATTACTTGTCGGCAGCGTGTGAGATTTACCAGGACATGGGAGAGAAACCTTCAGAGAACTATGCGTGTGTTTGCACAGTGTTGCTAAGAAGGAGAGCAGACCCACTGCGTGGAAACACCTGTCTACTTTACTCTGAGCAGAAATTTGAGCAAAGAAACTGATCATTTTTTTCCCTTCAGCAGTTCACACTCCAGATGTAATCAGATATGTCTGTAAACATGTCTCCTTGACAGGAACTGCTCAGACATGTTCAAAGTACAAGAATTATCATGCTTCGTTTTTTTTAGAGATCATAAAAACACAAATTAGATGCTTCTCCTGGGTGAGTCGCTGCTGCTTCTACATGCACAAACATCACACTAATGTTATACAGAAGCTGTTAAAATTCAGAGCATTATTAAAAACAAGCGTCATGCTGCTTTGGTTCTGGTCCTGTGCACATAAAAATAGAACAAAACCTCTGCAGAAAGAAAAGGTTATTTTATGCTTAATGAGACAGCTTGACATTACATGTTTTATTTTGATGTCTCCCTTCTGCAGACAACAAGCTGCTGCGCCTGTTCAGTAAATGACTGCCATAAAACTAGAAATGTCAGTGAAACCTAAAATGTCAACAGAGATCTTCAAAGAAAAAGCAGTCGTCTTTTCTCCCAACAGATGAGTTTGTATCAATAAAAACTTTGGCTTTCACATGTTACATAAAAGCTGTGTTTTGGTGCCACAGCTGTAATGATTTCTTTCTGGTCTGTCACAAATTGCTTCAATGTTTCAAATTGAAAATGTGTGTTCACTAATCACCACATGTCGATCGGTGTTGATAAAACTTACGGCGATTTTATTACTGTCTGTTCACAGCCTTCAGAAAATGGAAATGATTAAAGTATAATATATATATATATATATATATATATATATATATATATATATATATATATATATATATACACTATCTAAAAACCAAAATGTGGTTGTTTAGGTTAATATACCCTTGCCTCTAATGAACAAAGATATAAATAGATGAAGCATCTAAATCTGAAAAAAAAAATGTAGTTACTACATACAGCTGAGTCCGAAACGGTTGTCCTGAACTGGTGCTCTTGGAAAAATAGTTCAGTTACAATAAACAGCTAACCCTGTAGATGGCTCTTTGAATGGCCTCAGTTTGGAGAAACAGTGATTCTGTCTGACTGAGCAAATGAGCTAAAAAAGGATCACAGTTATAAAGGGGATTCCGGCTATTTTAAAGCAACCTAAAGATTTTATTGCAGATCATCAGAAGGACATTGTTTTACATTATAAATGACAGCCAGATGTTTAACAGATAGCCTTGGTGCTAATGTTTAAAGGAGTAGTTAATTCATTTAATCAATACGTTCGGAGTAGTCTCCAGTAGGAATGAATGCCTTGTGAGTCGTACTTTGGAGAAAAAAAATATACCCGTGCACCATTTCTAGGAACTAACAGTCACCCACATCGCAGCTGAGCTTTAGCCGGAAGGTTTTGGAGTCTTATTTCCTGATTTTAGACATCTCCCCTCAGAATGGATGATGACAATGAGACTCTACCACTGACTGGCAACGTTGATGTTTCATCTCTATAAATAACACAAGCCTTAAGGAGCTTCTGCTGTGTGCTAATGCTAACGGTTAGCTTCTACTATCCAATATGTCTTCTGCTGTGCTCTCCTGTATGCTAAACCAACAACAGCTTTACCAATTGGGAGTCAAGACGGGTGAGTCGATGAATGTTAAGTGATGTAGATCTGTCAGGCTTTTCAAATCCAGTAGAGTTCCACACCTATAAAATTTACTATGGAACAATTGAATAAAAGCCATATTTTTTAAATTTAATAAGCTCTGAATAATCCCAAGTGAACAGGCCCGATTGGGCCTGAAGCCTAATTTATACTTCTCCGTAAGCGCCACGAGGGAGAGACTCGCACGGACAGACAGAGATATTTTGCTCTCTGACTTCATCGTCTCCTGTGAGTGTGGCAAAGCAATTCCCTCCCAGGACAACAGAGGGCGTATTGTGGTTCTGTGGCATCCTGTCATGTATCCAGTCTGACAGTGCATTTACTATTGTTTTTTTGTTTGTTTGTTTGTTTGTTTTTCAGAGACTTTTTAACGCAGGAAAAATTGTCCCTAATTCTCCACCACCACTTCATGCATTCACCACCTCTAAAACCATGTTTCCCATCATTTCCGTCCACGAATAAGACACTTGGTAATGCTCCCTCTGGGCATTAAGAGGTGTGCTGAATTAAGGGTTTCCTTTAAAAGTCATGTTTTAATAAAACAATATTCAAATACTAATTTTGACCTGCAGAACACCGGGTTTATTTTTACATTTACTAGCCAACAGAGGGCACCATTGCAGGTTGTCAAACAGTCCACTCAGCACAGCTAGGCTTGGCCTGTGGAAAATGGCGGACTTGGCAAGTTATTATCCTTCTCAGAAGAGGAGCGATCATAAAAGATCTAAAACCAGTGAGTTTAGGTGATGCCTACAACAGATGGACCCACATTAAAATTTCATGTACAGGCACCGAATCCACAGGAGCTACAACCTCCACACACTGTGTAGCTTTGGTGTCCGTGTTCCATATTCAGACTTTAAAGCACAAACGATTGAAGAAAAATAATAATTGCCTCGTAAATGCATTTTCCCTTGATTCACAGCTACATAAATCTAATAAAAAACTCTTATCTTCATTTGAAAAGACTTCCTAAAGACAGAGGAAAAGGAAGTTGACCAACAGAAATAAGTTCCTTCGTTATGTTTAAATAATGTGAAACGTTCATTTGTTGGTCTTACGGGAACAATAGAGGCTGATTCAGTCATTCCCATGAAACTGAGCCAAACATCTCTATAAATGATAAAACCAAGGTGAACACAGACCCTGAACATTTAACCTTCAGGTGTCATCATGGCCAAAGCTCAAGACATGATCTCAGCTGAGAAATACTTTAGTACCTGTTGCAGCATCAGAAGTAAATGACACACACAAGATGAAGGGTTTTATGGAACAGGAAAGAAACAAGGGAATAAAAATGATGTAAAACACCACTCAGTTTTTCCTACCTTGTCAAAAGTTTAGCAGGTGGTTTCAAGGGAAGCTCGTGCTTGTTTCCTACAAAAGTTCCATTTTAAATCACAAATCCATGAACCGAAGTCTATCAGGAGAGACTTTGTCAGCCGACAGTGTAAATATTCATAATAAAAAAAGGATCTATTTATTTTGATGTGTTCATATTCCCTTCAGGCTCTGATGGAAACATGACGATGCAGCGTGCGTGGAGAAGTCTATCAGCTTTTACAGGAAACAGCTCCAGCCTCTCACCTTGGATCAGGAGCCTCCAACTCAGCTCCTTTCACTCCGTTTACTAAACTCTAATCCTGACGGAAAGTGCCTTGTTAATTTCTTCTAACAATTCAGACATTTGGCGCCGTCGGGCCTCCTTTAATAATGGATGCATTTTCCTGTCTCCTGGAGGGGATGTGACAAAGTGCACGCTGCTGATAAAGTGAATGAAATTTGTGTTTTTGTAGGACAACACTGGTTTAATGACCCTATTCAGACTTCAGACTAAAGTGAAATTTATTTTTACAACAATTATTAAAGCGTGTAAGATCCTGCTCTCACAGGTCAAGTTAAAGAAGAAAGAATTGGTTATAATAGACAGGAAGTGATGCAACAACTTAAAATCTACAGCCAGAGACTTAGGACTGGTTTAACTGCTTGTTTTGCTTTGAAGCTTCTGTTAAATGTCAGGGTTCATGAACCCGTAGCAGATTCACAAAAACACTCAGTCGACATCCAAATGAATCCACAGATGCACCACTCGGTGTTAAAACACAGCTTTAATTCAATTCAAATCAGTTTATTTATGTATCGCCAAATCATGACAAGATTTGTCCCACAACACTTCACAAAGTAAACATTCCAGTACAGTTCAGTTAATAAAGTCAGTCTGTAAAACGTTCCCCAAGGAGCCCAGCAGATTGCATCAAGTCAATGACAGGTGTCAGGACAGCCATTAAATCTAACTATGAGTCGCTTTTGTCCTCTTTGTCTCCCACAGGATTCATAAGCAAATGGCTAGTCCAGGTATGGACATCTCCCGTCCCCAAGGGCCGGTAACCAGCATGTTTTAGGGTTGGAATATACTTGCTATTTAAATGTGTTGGCACTGGCAGCAGGCTGCGTCTGTTCACATTCTTGCAACTGCATGGAACTGCACTGCGGTACAGGAGTGTTCCACTAGGTAGCACACTAGAGAACTCCGACCTGATAGAGAGCTGGGTTTGTGGGAACAACCAAAACCAACATGGCGTCAGTAGAAGAGATTAGTAACTGGTAAATTTTGAGATCACGACAGAAAAAAGACAGCAGGGGTGTCGTCTGAAAGACCTCTAAACCAGAGACGGAGTCACCACGGTGAGTGTGTATCACTCGTTTTGTCAACTCCCCCTACTGGTGTACTCGTATATTGTAGCTTTCGGGCGTGTCGCGTTAATTTCTGGGGACACACACAAACGACACTTCAAATCAGGAGGTAGAGCGGGTTGCCTCATGATCGGAGGGTCATGGGTTCGATTCCAGCTCCCGCCTGGGGTATTCTGCTGTTGTGTCCTTGGGAAAACACTTCACCCAACTTGCCTGTATTGGTGGTGGTCAGAGGGGCCGACGGCGCCAAATGGCAGCCTCTCCTCTGTCAGACCTCCCCAGGGTGGCTGTGGCTTACCATCACTAGCAGCGTGTGAATGTGAGAGTGCATGAAAGCGTCTTTGAGTGTCCTAAAAGGCGCTAAGTTTGATGCATTATTATTATTATTATTATTATTAATAAATCAATGTAAGCTACGCATAGCCATGTTAACATGCGTGTGCGTCGTTACACAGTAAGTATATTCTGCCTCTTAGTTTTCCTGATCCATCACACTTGATTCACCCTCTCAGCTGCTCACCACGCTCTGCAGAAGCCTGTTGATCACCTGCTGATTAAAACCAGGTGTGTTTAAGGAGGCAAACAAATAAAACCTGCTGCCCTCCAGGACAGGGGATGCCCACCCCTGGGCTAGTCCAACCACAGCCAAAACCAAAAGTCCTTAGCCACTCACATGAATGTTATTTTATTTGATATGAAAATGAATGATAACAAGGTTGTAACATACAACAAAACAGGCTTAAACATTCTCTCTTCAAATAGAAAACATGAATGCATTTATTTAGTATTGTTTCTTTTATAACTAACACCAGGAACAAGCACAAACACTGCATGAATGTTTATCAGACTTTGCCTAAATAAATTCTGTATTTTTCCTACTTTCTTGTTTGAACTGATCATTATTCAGAAACAACATCTGCCTTTTTCATTAAGTGTTTTCAAACTGGACGCGAGAATCTTAAGAAAGTTATTAATAACAGTTTTAATAGATGCAGTGTCTGAATGGTGGGCTGCTCATCCTGAGAGAAATAACTCCCACTCAGCAGCTTGTTAACAAATCTCATCCTAAACTGAGTGAAATGAGCGGAGACAGACAGGAAACTGTCCTCTAACAGAAGCTCAATAAATGTGCTCCTGGAACATAATGGCATTTAAATAAGTTCTTTTTTTTTCAAACTAGTCAAATTTTAGAGATAAATTGGAGCTCAGTTAATCTTTACACAAAGATTTTCAGAGAAAAATGAGGAATGACTTAAAAAATAAATTGTTCTTCCCACCCTGCATATTCAATGGTCTCTTCTCTTATAATTTAATCTGCTGCTGATCTAAAGTCTGTCTGGATACATCAACTGCAACGCTTAATCACAACGAGTTATTTAGAAGGGAGTTTAAAGAGAAAGACAAGCTGGCAGCCAACACATCTCTCTGAGGTGACCCTGGAGTCCCATTAAACACCGTGGAAAGGATAAAAAGAAAGGCACGCTGTAAGTTGAACTATATTCTTTAAAATAAAACCAGAGTCTTCACATCTTCTTGGTCATTCTTTTAAGAAGATCACTCACAAATCAGTGGCACCATGTGGGAAGGGCCAAAAGCTTAGAGGAGATGCCGAAAATCATGCATGATTATTTCAGAGGTACTAAATGATCACACCGAGATGCAAAATGAGTACAGAGACAAAATGACCAGGAAGACATAAAAGCTGACATAAAAAGAAAAACTGCAGAAAAGACACAAATGCACCATAAAGGGAAACGTCAGAAGTGTAAAAATGCCTTTATTCATGCTTCATTTGTTTCACATTGGGTTTTACAGTTGAACAAAGAATCTCACCTCCATGCAATGATTAGCTTGGATGATTTTGGTGACGTCTAATAAACTTTGGCTTGTGGAATTTAAGCTGATTGGTGCCTTTTACACAGTTCACTGAGTTTATTATTACAGCAGGTTGAATAGAATAGAATAGAATAGAATAGAATAGAATAGAATAGAATAGAATAGAATAGAATAGAAAGTCCTTCACTGGGGATCACAGCAGCAAAGAGGAATGACAAAGACAAATAAATCCTAAGGGGATGTAAAGTGAACCAAAAAATCCTGCATGAAAAACTTAAAATATTTTATTGGATTTGCCACATTTAGAATGTAATAATGAGATACTATGTGAAAAGCTACGAATGGAAAACTAACAACAGAAACTGCAAACAAAAGCAGCAGGTAGCAGCTGTTTACTGGGCTAGTTGGGAGCAGTGATGGCTAAAACAGCTGCTGGAGGAATGCTCTTTTGTGCACCTTGGATGCAGCAGTGAGTCACTGCAGCTTCACTACCTTGAAAACAGAAAGAATAATAAAAAAATAAAAATAGACATATAAAAGTTTGCACACTTTGAAAAAGAAAATAAATCGATGATTCTAATGCGTAGCACCGCTGGAGCTAGTCGGATTTGAATGTAAGTAAAGAACAACAACAGGTCTCAGCTGCATCGTACATTAAACCCAGCATTATTCCTCTTACACAGCATGGTGCTTGTGCATCCACACATGAGCACGTGATCACAAATGTCTGACACAGACCACTTCATCAGCTCAGCTCTCTGCTCACCACAGGCCACTGGCTCTCCTCCCAAACCAAACCACATAAATATTTATGTCCATTAATAGTAAAGAGGCGGCACGAGTGGATGCATAATGCACTGCGCCGGTCTTATTTTCCAAGGGAGATGCACTCCAACTGCCATAACGTCTCTATCACCATGACAACGGAGTTCAGCGCACCAGCCAGGCAGGACTTGGCCCCGTCAGTCTGCTCCGACAAGAAGTAGCAGGGTTCTCGTACATGAAGAGGGAAACAATGTGCACATCGTGGAGAGCGCTCCACGCAGCAGACACATGAATATTAATGTGGTTTACAGCTACTCCAACATCTCAAGGACACGTGCTTTAGACGTGTCACACAGCGTGTGGATGTGCACGTGGCTGGATGGTCTCCATCCTTTTGTAGAAGTTTTTAATCACACAGCAGAGTAGTTTGACCATATAAAGAGGTTGACGCTTAGGAGGAGAGCAGATGTGAGGATACACAAGCTCTTGTTTTTTACATTCCTGTGCGTAAGAGCGAGCCAAGCTCTACAGCATTATCTCAACAAGGAGCTGCAGTTTCATTGTTCTCATGCTCTCAGATGGGAGAGTTTAGAGAAGATCACCTAAGATTAAAAACACAAAGGAAACAAAGGTGAGGTGCTGCTGCTTAGTTTTAACCTGTCAAACGGCACATTTTACATCTTCAGGCATGATTTCTCTTCACATTGACACCTTCTCTGGAAGCCCCAACAGATCTGAGATAGAAGATCGATTGAGAACAAAAATGAAGTCTTTCTTCAGCTACTGCTGGTTACAGATGCACAAATAAAAGACAGGAAACACCAATAAAGCTGAGAAGTGTGTCAGAAAACAGAAGCAGTGGGTTATCAGAGTGTGTGTTGAACACGGCAGCACCATGCGAGATTAGGAGGTCACACAGCAGGAGAGCTTTCCTTCTGCTTACTCACTGGGTGCACTAAAGGTAACATGGCTTTTTTTTCCTACCTGACATGCATGAAAGATTAATATTTATGTTTGACTGTTGTTTTGACTAGAAAATGCGTATTCTGATATGCTGTGATGCTCAGAGAGCACCTTGGTTGATGTTTTCTCCCCGAATCGCTAAAAGGAACCTTCTAATGAACATGTCTGTTCATATCCTGAAGCCCAGTGAGTATCTATGGCGTTTAGGGTTTTTGTCCCTCCAGGGAAAATACTCCTAAAAAATGAGAGAAAACATCAAAATATTTATTTATTTTATAAAACTGAGGATCAAGGTGAAACTCCTTCAGACTGCAGACTAGTGAATCCCTTGAATGTTGGAGTTCAACTATCATGTTTTGTTTGACAGCGATGACAAGAGGTGGAATAAGAAATGGACTAATGGATCAGAGCTTCATCTGCATCTTTGTTCCAACACTAAACCGTGGTCGTGAGATCTAGGTCTTGACTGAATGAAACAAGGAGCCAAAAGGAGCTTCTTCCATAGGGTCAGAAAGGTATTGGACGGGGGCCTATCCAGGAGTCGGCTATAGTGGTTTGGGCTCATCCAGTGGAGACCTTGAAGAAACCCAGAGCCTGTTAAGCTTGGTTCACACGGCTGGATTTTAAAATTGTGATCCGATTTTCTAATTATGAGATACCTCACACGTGGTGATAAAATACTTGTTCTGGGCCCACAGTGTGGAATGCATCAACTCAGCAAATACTAAGGTGCACACATGAGCCGCTTTCACACATGGACATTCCCTGTTCGGATGGGAAATCTGATGAGATGAAGCATGACAAATGCAGTGGAGTGTTGTGGAGTGTTTCTGTCACCTTGCTTTCTGGTTGGCTACATATCACATTCATTAGGCAGTATTTGTCCTTGAGAATCAGGCCAAGACCGTCCAACATGCCTGAAAGTTCAGATTTATGCTCAGAGCAATCCAGACCTGCTTGCGAGCATACCAGAGCGCTCATGACACACCACACATGGTTGGATTATCTGATAAGATTATCTTTAGAGCTGTTACTGTAATTGAGTGTATTATGACAGTGGTGATGTGCATTTCCCCTGGCGATAGGGGGCAGTATATATCTAAATCATTGCAAGCAGGAAATATTTTTGTTTTGAGTAAGACCTTAGCGACAGATGGCCATTAGGGTCAAACATCCCTGGGAGAGCAACCTTCAGCAAAAAAAATGGCAAGCACATCAGACTCCCGTCAGCAGGCGTGTTACCTACTAGAAGAACTTCAGGTAGATTTATGGGAAACTTTCGACATGCAAGTGTCTCCACCTGACCGGGCCATCTGAACGTCCATTTCTTGGGCCGTTTTCAGGAACCTCTGAGTACCTGCTCTGGAGTAGGCACTCCAAACGGCCCGGTGGAGTAGATGAGCGGGATCTCCGTTTAACTCACACTGATTGGTTGTAACTCAGTAGGAAATGACATCAGCAGACATCCAAAACAATTAGCTTTAGTAAAGTTTGAAGAGTAGCTCGTGAAGCAGAATGGAAGTTCTAAAAAAAAAAAAAGGCACTGATCGCATTTAAAATCTAACTCCCGACACCGGAAAACTCGGTGGAATTCCTCCACAGACTTAATTAACGGGGTTTATCTCACAAAACTCAGAGCTGCTCTTGTCCTCCAAATGGATTAAATAATGATATACTTCTATAACATAAATGCTTTTAATAGTATTAATGTTACTTTGGGCGCTTTTTGGGCTGATCAGTGACATCACTCACAGCCAAAGCAGTTGTGATATGCTGACGTCTGTGCAAGTTCTGAAAGGGCTGAATCTGAATAGAGACACAACAGCTGAGTGGACTGGGACATCCTATCTCCTGGTCAAGTTCCCCATCCCAGGAACTACCCTGGAGTTCTGGTAATGGAAACATGCCTACAGACATCGAGTGGAGAGTTAAATGTGTACAACAACAACGTTTGATGAATGGGGAAAGTTTTGTAACAAATCAGTAAATCCTTTTTCTCCTCACAGGCTCCTGTAGAAGGAAACATTGCATCTTTCATGGCGTCGCCCAGAGTCTTAGAGCCGCCCCCATGCATTTTAGACCCGATTTCTATGGAAGCCGCCAATATTTTTCAACAACTGGGTATCATTTCATTCATTTTCAACAACATTTTGATGGAAATTTCCAGAGATTAACGGTAAAAACTACACATTGTCTCTTTAAGATTGTTGGAATGGGTGGGGTTGATCAGAAATCAGCCTCCTCCTGCGGTGGGAACTGGGCTTTACAGGAGTTCAGATGTCGTCCCTGTCTGGAATCTTGGAATCACACATCACATGGAGAGGGATCCTGTAGATGGATGAATGGATGCTCACTTCTTTAAAGTCTTAGAGATCTGTGATTTTCAAAA
>NC_091744.1:63124416-63149416 GCF_043380555.1 Nothobranchius furzeri | reverse complement strand
CCACATGTGTTGGCAGAAAAATAAATCCTTAAACCACATCCCCTTCATTTTAATGACACAGTGATTGATGAGAAGTGGAGATGATGTTTGAAAGTGAAAACTAAGAATTGCAAGTTGAAAAGATGAGGGCGTAAAAAAAGCAAAGAGGAAAATGTGGAGAGGTCTCATGGTGAACAGGTCAGCTGGTCAAATGCTGCAAAAATGGTTGTATAGTCAGGTGGGACTGAAATTACTTTTCACAAAAAGAAACTTGCTGCATTTGCTTTTCACAAAGCCATTTAGCTGATATGAAATGTTATGTTTTAGATTGAGGAAAAACTATTTCCTGCACTTGATATTCTCTTCAAACTGTCTGCAGATGTGGCCTTTTTATTCACTGTAAGTCACATTTTTACTTTTCATGGAGCAAAAAGCAAAACGATCAGACGTCTTGACATCCACTCATGACTTGCAGTCTTGTTTTGCTCGTAAGGCGGCACCTCAGTTAGGTACGACTCATTTCTGGATACGTGACGGCGCTGATGGAAGGAGCCGAGTGCCCACCTGAGTTCTCACTTGTGGAAATGAAACAACCATAAATCACTCCTTCGAGAACCAGCTCATAATGTCTGACTAACTCTAGTGTTGTCCACAGACCGACGTCACCCTGCTCCTGCCAGCTCTTGACTCTTCTTGGCACCTCTGTTTACCAGAGAGGTGTCCAAGCCCAGACTGCATCACCTATGCTTCATTTTTCACTTAACTATTTTGGGAGTGCAGCTGCAAACTTTTCTAAGCTGCAGCTCATAGAAGCGTAACTTACAGATGTAGCCGTGTAGTCAGCAGTGATTCTGTGCATGTGTCACACTGTCAGTGTTTTACTTCTTTACCTGCAAAGTTCTGAGTGAGCTTCAGAACTATGTGAAGCTATTTTTTAGAAATGTTTTAAAAATGTTACAATTACTACTAAACATCGCATTGAACAGCATCAGGGTCCTGATTGGTCTGCACAGCATGGAGTATTTGGAGTATTGAGAAATGGATTTAAAATCCTTTAATTCAAATAGGTTAAATGGAGTCACAATTGTATCTTAGTTTTGGGAACATTATGGGAATATGAAGCTGAATGAAACTCAAATTTTAAACATCCCATAAAGACACACATTCTCAGGGAGATGCATTATGTAACTTTGAATTTACAGTTAAGTTCTTTCACAGAAACAAAATAATAATCTAATTGTTGCTTTTTAATAACAGAAGGATACTGTCCAAATGTGCAGAGTTATTTACTGGGGTGGTTGTTGAGAACATGTGGTTGGCAGATGCATCTGTGCAAGAACCACTATGCACTCGTAAACACCACAGGATCACACATACTGGATGGAGATCAATGGTGAATTGTTTTTTGAAGTGTGAAGTCTGAGCCCAATGCTAAACATAAGAGAAGGATGACAATGGGTTGGCATCAGTGAAGAGGAAGAGGATCAGAATGTGGCAGGGATTTACAGAGAAACATGTTGGTGTTGATTCTCATTCAAATCTGTTGCATCAAACAGATAAGAGGATAATACAGTTAGTCAACGAGAATGATAAAAAGCATGCTCTTTTGGCCCCTTTAAAGCCACACTTTGCAACTTTTTCATATTTTTAAATAATTTTCTTGAGCCAGTTTGCGCTAAAATGACCCTTTCCAGGGTTAATGAAAGGCCACTCAGCCTCTACCACCCCCTGTGGCCAGAATATTCCACTTGCAACTTCAGAGTGGCGGGCCGCTCCTGTTGGGACTTGGGAAAAACTGAGCTTAAATGGCTGGCGCTGCATTCTGGTTCCAGCCTGTTTACTGCATGTTTTAGATCATGAACACAGCTGATTTGGGTAATTTAGTGATGATTCATTCCTGTAGACACTACAGAAGCCTGGAGAGACATTTCAGCTGTTAGACTAATTTATTCTTCTCCGCCAGCTTTGCGAAGGAGAGATGCACACGCATTGAAAGAGGCGTTTTGCTTTCAGACTTCTCCGTCAGTAGGTGATTGTTGCAAAACAATTCCCCGCCAGGACAACAGAGGGCGTAGCGCTATTCCGAGGTATCCTGCCACCATTACAGTCACGTATCTGGTCCATGATAGTGTATTTACTATTGTGTTGATATTGTTGAATGTATTTCAGAGACTTTTGATTATGGACAAATTTGTCCCTCATTCTGTTAGGCTGGTCAGCTGGATTCGGGAGTTGAGCTTGTAGAGAGCGTGGTTTCACAGACGCACGCAGACGTGATAGCGTCGGTGAAACGCCGGCTCACGATTTAATCTAGGAATCCCCGAGCGTTCGAGCGTCAATGAAGTGACACGGAAATGCTGGGTTTTCCAGAAGTAAGTAAGAACACTTACTGTGAGCGGATAGTTCGTAAGATGGATCGGTTGATTGGAAACTCTGATCATGGATCTGAAGAAACGATGACTGAGTGGTGAGCTGGGGAGGCGACTTCCGTATATAGTCACGGTTAGTGATGCAGGTGTGACGTGGAGGGAATCCCCACGAGGGGCATGCTGGGAGATGTGGTCCATGGTGGAGATCGGCTAGCTGGGAGAGGCTGGTTTGGGGACTTGGGTTCTGACACATTCCTCCTCACCTCTTCATGTGATCGGCATCTCTACACCCACGTTTTTCCTCTTTTCCATCCACAGATAAAATGCTTGCTGTATATTGTTTGTACTCCTTGAGTCATGGGTGAATAAACATTCATATTTTTAGACTTTTTCCACGATGTGTTCTTCGCTCTGTTCCGCGTCTGCCGCTACTTATCTCTTTGTTTTTTGATGCGGTAAAGACAATGCTGTTGACGAATGAAAACAGGAAGCAGCGTCCTGACCAATCACAACCTTGTAGTCTCCATTTCTTTCGATGGATAGTTTAATTTGGGGCATGGCTCCGTCTTTTTCCGCCAGCCCGTCAGAGGCTCTTGCGTCGACGCATTGCGTGTGTACATCCCGATGCAGACGGAGAATTGTAAAATAAGCTTAGGGTGTTAAAAAGATGAGCTCACAGCAAGGAGATAAGTTTTTATTTCCGTTCAACAAGCAGACACTAGGGGGTGCTAGAAGTAAGCCAAGATTGCATAGTCTCCCTTTAAGAACTCCAGTCACTTTGTCTGAGTAAAACATGCAAAAGTAATGAGTGAAAGTAGACGAATGTGAAGCAAAGAAACAAAAAACAAAGAAACGTATCTAGCAGTTTGATGCAGGAGAAGTACATAGTGTCAGACTCGAAGACTGGGTTCGGGAGTAAGAGCTTTTATTACAGACTGCTGGCTGAAAGCAATGCTGGAAAGGCTGATGGTTGCATGAGGTCTGAGGAGGAAAGGTAGAGGTTTAGCTGCATTAGCTTCGGAATACTCTGATCATGGATCACTGTGGAACGATGACTGAGTGAAGAGCTGGTGTGGCGTCTTCCATATATAGACATGGATTGACGCAGGTGCAACGTGGAGGGAATCCCCGCGAGGGGCATGCTGGGTAATGTGGTCCAAGACGGAAGCCGGTCAGCTGGGAGAGCCCGGCCTGGGGGCTTGGACTCTGACAGGGCCCCCCGGTCCAGGGCGGCGAGCGTCCAGAATGCGCCGGATGGTGTCGATGGGCTCACCATCGAGGAAGCGGGCCGGCGGAGGCGCTGGAGCCTGAGGCGGCAGGAGGGAGGATTCCACGTAAGGCTTGAGCCGGGAGGTGTGGAAGGTGGGATGGACGTGAAGGCTTGTAGGCAGCCGCAGCCGGTACGTGACCGGGTTGATGACCTTCTGCACGGGGTAGGGCCCGAGGAACTGCGGAGTGAGCTTCCTGGAACCGGCGCGGACACGGAGGCCTGCCGTGGACACCCAGACCTTGTGCACTGGAGCATAGGAGGGACCCGGGTGGTGCCTGCGGAGGTGTTGGTGTGAGTAATAGGCATTGGCCCGGGTAATGGAGGCCCACGCCTTGATCCATGCGTTCTTGCAGCTCCTCACCAGGGATTGAGTGGCCGGCACCGCGACTTTGGGTTCTTGGTGGGCAAAGACTGGGGGCTGGTAGCCGTAGCAGACCTCGAAAGGGGACATCTGAGTGGCCGAGGAGGTGTGGAGATTATGAGACAGTTCCGCCCAGAGTAGGTACTTAGGCCACTGCGAGGGCTGGGCCGAGACAAAGCAGCGGAGGTACCGGCCCAACTGTTGGTTCCCCCGCTCCGATTGACCGTTGGTCTGTGGGTGATAGCCCGAAGACAGGCTGACAGAAGCTCCCACTAGATGGCAGAAGGCCTTCCAGAAACGGGCCGTGAACTGTGGGCCACGATCTGAGACCACGTCGACTGGGAACCCGTGGAGATGCACTACGTTCTCCAGAAAAAGTTCAACAGTGTGTCGGGCCGAGGGGAGGCCCGGGAGGGCGATGAAGTGAACATCCTTGGAAAACCGGTCAGTGACCGTAAGGATGGTGTTGAGGTCGTTGACCGGCGGGAGACCTGTGACGAAGTCCAGCCCCACATGGGACCAGGGGCGGCTGGGCACCAGAAGAGGTCTGAGGGTGCCAATCGGAGCCTGGGTGGATGCCTTAGAGTGGGCGCAGACGTCACAGGCGCTCGTGAATTCCTTAACATCCCTCTCCATACGTGGCCACCAGAGAGCCCGTTTCAGGAACTTGAGAGTCCGAGAGAAGCCCGCATGACCAGACAGGCGTGATGAGTGGGCCCAGGCCAACGCCTCACTGCGACAGGCCGTGGGGACGTAGAGCCGACCGGCGGGGGTCTCTGGCGGCACTGGGTCATCCCGGAGGGCGTTTTGGATGGCCTCCTCCAACGACCACCCAAGGTGGGCCACAAAACGGTGCTCCGGGAGTATGGGCGCCGGCTCGGACTTGGGCGCTGAATGTGTGAACTGGCGGGAGAGGGCGTCCGCCTTCTGGTATTTTGTCCCGGGGCGATAGGCGAGATGGAACTCGTAGGGTTCGAAGAAGAGGGCCCAGCGAGCCTGGCAAGGATTTAGCTGCTTGGCGGACCGTATGTGGGTTAGGTTCTGGTGGTCAGTCCAGATGGTGAACGGCTGAGTGGTGCCCAGAAGCCACTGCCTCCATTCCTCCAATGCCCATTTTATGGCCAGCAGCTCGCAATCCCCTACGCCGTACTTCTGTTGGGTGGTGAAAAACTTCCTGGAGAAGTAGGCGCAGGGATGTAGCCTGTTATCTGGGCCGCCTTGGGACAGGATGGCGCCGACATCCGAGGTGTCGACCTCGACCACAAAAGGGACTGCCTGATCCGGATGGCGCAGGATAGGAGCCGATGTGAAACGAGCGACTAGGTAGTGGAAGGCCCGAACGGCCTCTGGGGTGAGCCGGAACGGTTGACCAGATGGGCTCGGTCGGGTGAGAGAGGTGAGAGGTGCTACAATGGTGCTAAAGTCTTTGATAAATCGACGGTAAAAGTTGCAGAAACCCAGAAAACTCTGCAGTTGCTTCAGGCTGGTTGGTAGGTGCCAGTGCCTCACCGCCTGGACTTTCTGAGGGTCCATAGTCAGACCTTGATCAGAAATCAGGTAGCCCAGGAATGAAACGGACCGCTGGTGGAAGGAGCACTTCTCGGGCTTACAGAACAGGTTGTTGTCCAGGAGCCGAGTCAGGACAGCGCGAACATGGTGGTGGTGTTCGGCCTCTGACTTGGAGTAGATCAGGATGTCATCCAGGTAGGCAAACACCCACTGTCCCAACATGTCACGGAGGACATCATTGATGAAGCGTTGGAAAACGGCGGGGCTATTGCACAGTCCGAAGGGCATGACCTGGTACTCCCAGTGACCGGTGGGGGTGATGAACGCCGTCTTTCACTCATCTCCTGCTTTGATACGGACCAGGTTGTAGGCGCTCCGGAGGTCCAGCTTGGTGAAAATCCGCGCCTGGGAGATGGCATCCAGGGCGGATGTGAGGAGCGGCAGAGGATGGCGATCTCTGACTGTGATCTTGTTCAGTCCTCTGTAGTCTATACAGGGGCGGAGATCACCCTCCCTTTTCCTCACAAAGAAGAAGCCTGCAGCACTTGGGGACGACGAGGGTCGGATGAAACCCTGCTGGAGGGCCTGGTCGATATAGTCCTCCATAGCTCTGGACTCGGCGGGAGAGAGAGAAAAAAGGTGCCCCCGGGGTGGACTGGTCCCTGGCTGGAGTTTGATGTCCATGTCGTATGGACGGTGAGGTGGCAGCGCGGTGGCTCGCTGCTTATCGAACACCACTGCCAGGTCTCGATAGGGCAGTGGCAGATTGGGCGGTGCAGAACCGGAGCCACCCTCCGGGCAGTCAGGTCGGGGCGGAGGAGGAGAGAGGTGGGTCCGGCACTGGGCCCCCCATTCCAGAAGGCGAGCTTGAGACCAGGAGATCCGTGGGTCGTGGAGGCGGAGCCAGGGAAACCCCAGGATCAGAGGAGAGGAGGGAGCACGGATGATCAGGAAATGAAGGGTTTCCCGGTGGCCCTGGACTGTCATCTGGAGGGACTGTGTTCAGTTTTGGACAGGGTAAGGCTGGAGGGGCCTGCCATCTACCGTATTCACTGGTACAACCCTCTCCAAGGGGGTAGTGGGGATCAGTAGGTGTTTAGCCAGGTCCACATCCATAAAATAGTCAGCGGCACCCGAGTCCACCAGTGCGTGCATCTGGAGCAAGGTCTCGCCGTATAGGAGGGTGACGTGCAGAAGGAGCCGACTGGAAAGGACAGGGGCTGGAGGCAACCCAGGCTGTGTGACCCCGAGACTCAGTGGGTTCCTTCGTTTCCCGAACGGAGTGGGCAGTTCGTGCGTCTGTGGTCGGGGGAGCCACAATAGGCGCAGAGACCCTCGCGCCACCGTCGCTGTCTCTCCTCTGGAGGAAGGTGGCCCAGTTGCATGGGCTCTTCAGTAGCAATGGGTCCGGGAGCAGGCATGGGAGGACGAGGAAAAGGTCCAGGCGCCCTGGATGGGTGAATGAGGGGCTTGGGCCGAACCAAAACCCGCGGATCTATGCGCAACGCCAGATCCACCACTTCATCCATGGTCTGGGGCAGCTCCTTTCCCGCCATCTCATCCCGGATGTAGGTTGCCAGTCCCTCCAAGAAGATGGCTCGAAGGGCAGAGTCATTCCACCGCAGCTTGGCGGAGATGGTGCGGAACTCCGACGCATATGCGCACAC
Organism: Nothobranchius furzeri; assembly: GCF_043380555.1. Classification (NCBI taxonomy): domain Eukaryota; kingdom Metazoa; phylum Chordata; class Actinopteri; order Cyprinodontiformes; family Nothobranchiidae; genus Nothobranchius; species Nothobranchius furzeri. The sequence goes on along the minus strand of NC_091744.1, from coordinate 63,142,261 downwards.
AGAGCGCTCCCTCTGACAGAGTTTTAGGAGTCGTGCCTCTGCCCCCATTTCGCTGCTGGGTGGAACAAACGTCTTTCTGAGAGCGGCCACGAATGCAGCGTAGTCATTGCACTACTGTGATTTGGAATTGTAGAGCGCAGCGGCCCACTCTGCCGCGTGTCCGGTGAGCAGGGAGTTGAGCTGTGCCACCCGAGAGCGCGCAGTGGGGAAGCGTCCCGGGTGGCACTCGAACTGCATGTCGAGGTTAGCGAGAAGACCGTCTGGACTCCCCGTCTCTCCATTCCACTTCTCCGGGAGACTGAAGTGTGGCTCTCCCGTCGGTGGCGTGAGGGCTTGCAGCTGGAGAGCATGAACATGCTGCTGGAGTGCTGTGACGGCAGTAGACAACTGCATGGAGAGATCGGTCTGGGAGTTCAGCCTGGTGTTAAGCCGGTCGACCTGGGCGTGGAGCTGAACGTTCTCATTCACCAGTTGCTCCATCTTTCTCGTCACCTGTTCGAACTCCGCTGGATTAATGGACTCAATCATCCTGTCAGACTCGAAGACTGGGTTCGGGAGTAAGAGCTTTTATTACAGACTGCTGGTTGAAAGCGAGACTGGAAAGGCTGGAGGTTGGATGAGGTCTGAGGAGGAAAGGTAGAGGTTTAGCTGTATTAGCTTCTGAATACTCTGATCATGGATCACAGTGGAACGATGACTGAGTGAAGAGCCGGTGTGGCGTCTTCCATATATAGACATGGATTGATGCAGGTGCAACATGGAGGGAATCCCCGCGAGGGGCATGCTATGTAATGTGGTCCAAGACGGAAGCCAGTCAGCTGTGAGAGCCCGGCCTGGGGGCTTGGACTCTGACACATAGCTCGGAAATAAGAGCTACGAGTCAGGATTTAAATCTGTTGAAGGACTTTATGGTGCAGATGGATTGTGGGAAAGAATTCCACAGATGCTCAGAGATTTCCATGTCATCTTTCACCACTTTTTCAACCAGGGACAACACACAACCCTGAAATTCTTATAGTTTTTCCTTTTTTCGAAAATTTTTTATGCTTCTTCCCATGTTTTAACCTTTATTTATTTGTCTGCCTGCCACGGTCATAAAGTCAGACCAAAGAAAACACCACAGCACAGAGTCAACATCTTACTGTCTCTTTTTGCCCTCAAGTCCAATATTCTTCACATTGCATCTGAAACAAAAGCCTTGTGGTTCTTTTAATTGCATCACCAGAACTCCACACCCACTCCTCATTAAATTAGTGTGACAAAGAAATGGTGCCAGTAATTAAGGTATCCTGAGGAATCCTTGTTTTTCCTCTTCTGGGCCGAGCTGCAGTCGCACTAGGCTTGTTAGGCCACACTTGCTGCACGGCGGCTAACCAAGTTCTTTATAATGTTTTAATTATTTTGTTAGAGCTAGTGCAGACAAACCAGAGCTAAGAACAATGTTATGTTTTGGAGTCCTGCCCCCTTGAAAGAGGCAGTGGTATTTTTAAATGCACCCACAGGGACCGAGTCTGATGGAGGCATTCTGCTGCCCAATTTTTCTATTTCAAGGTGCCAGGCGCTGGCAAAGACTGACTAAAGGTTTTGTTTTGGAATTCGTGTAATTACAACTCTCGCTTAATAGACCATGTGGCTTGTAAAGTCTAATTTGTAGTAAATGTTGTCAACTCGGTTCCTTGTTTTGCAGAACTGTTAAAGAGAAAGTTGCAGACTTGGTGAGTACGTCTGTTTAGAACGGGCTTCTAAGGGATGTCTGTATGCACTGCCAGAAATGCAACATGAGTCTGACCTGACTCAGCTGTTGGAGAATTCCAGATTTTTTTGGTTCCCTCCAACAGCTTCTTCCATTTCTCTAGTTTACCATCTTGGCTTTAATGAAAATAGCTCTCACAGCCGTCAAACTGGCGTTTCACTGTGAAAATGTTGTCTCATACATGTTTGGATGCCAAAACAAAAGGTTCACTGTTGCACTGATGAAGACATGATGAATTACAACCCGAAAGGCCAAAGTCTAACTGGAAAGACATGTCACGTTTAGCTTGATTTGTGTTGCTCCCCTAATGGTGAAATGTTTCCCATCGCATCATTATCCACTCAAATACAAAGACAAAGCAAGTTTTCATTTCAAACGTTGTCTTCAGAGATATAATTACGGTGATGAACGGGCACTTAGAAAGGGGGACGGAGCTTTGAAGAGAAGAAGATGGGAGGATAAAACATGCCAACATGGAATGGACAAAGTGTGTGAGAATAAGAAAAACTAAGTGCAAGTGAGTGAGAGGGGAAAATTACAGAAAGTATGCATGAAAAATGGCAAATAGAGACTGATGAAAGGACAGTATGTGGATGATATAGAGAGGGGAGGGGCGGGACGGAGATGAGAAGATGGTCTTCCATCACTACTTCTGACGGAGTGGCTGATTACTGCTGCCTGTGCCGGTGCTGAGCTGCTCAGAAACCGGTCATTGATGGATGGCTCGTTTGGAGGGTGATGTTTATTTTCTCGTTAATTTGCATATTTGTATGTATTTGTGCGACTGTTGGCTTCCCCTGGTTAGGATCAGTCCCCGTCTCAATATGATGACTTTGGCTGTCTGACAAAATGGACAGCTTAGTGACGGGGACATCCAGCCGACACTCTGCTCCTGTGACGAATGGGTTCATGCTAACACTCGCAGCGATCAGTGATGAAATCCTCCTGCATCTTGACCTTCTAAGGTGGGGGTAGAGTGAGTCTGCATTTGATTCTTAAACACATAAGCTCTGTTGTTTGCATCCAAGGATGAACATTTGTTCATATTTAAAACTTGTTATAACATATTTATACAAGAAATATAGCTGCAAATGCCCTTTATAGTTTTTAAGTGGGAGTAGTTGACCTTAACCCTAACCCAAAACAGATTTAAAGTGCCTCCAATTTTCATCATGTACTAGAGCTTCCTGCCTCTGTTACTGGTCAGATTTAATGTCAACAGCTTTACAAGCATAGATGTACTGGAGGCTTTTCGGGAAACAAATTAGATTACATGTCAATCAAAACATCAAATCTGTTAAATGCAGAACTGGGGCATGAAATTTGAGTTTCACAACACAAGTAACCTCATGTGCCTTGATCCTGCTCATAAAGACACCAAGCCATCATGGATGCTAAGAGATCCATCCAACTTGGCCCATGTTTGATCCCGTTCACGGCCCTCTGGAGTTAGTGTCCATTGGGTGAGAGGTGGTGGTGTACATTCTGGACAGGTCACAAACCACCACAGGGTCACAGAGGGATGCCAAACACACTCACACCTAAGGACAACTGCGAAATGCCAACAAACTAACACCATGGGAGAAAACTGGAGTATTTGGAGGAAACACACACAGGCATGGGAGAACTCGACAGGTGTTAACGGTGCTAACCACCATAGATTCTGTTTATTAGGAACAATTATGCATTAACCAGGTCATTCCGATATCGATACACTCATCCATCCTAAAACTGAAGGTTACCTGTCATCACCCACTTTGCCACCGAGTTAGATTGAATGTCAGCCAAAATGTCAGCCGATGAGAAATGGCAGCTCGTCATGTCGGTGTTTACAGAGACACACTCTCAGGTGTGTTTCCATCTGAACAAAGCCTTGTTTTGAAATTCTCTCTGTTTCCTCAAACAGTCCTGGGAGAGCACAAGCGTGCTTCCTCCCACCCCCCCTCATTCGGTGTGATGAGAAGACAAACGGAGGAGATGTTATGTATGGAAAGGATAAAAAGGAATGGTATAGAGAAAGGGTGAGAAAAGGTGCTCCCATGGGGAGAGAAGCTGTCAGTCCCTGGGAGACATCAAACGCACCGCAGCCCTATGATCAGCCTGCACCCTGGCTCTCCTCTGACAGCTCCCTGACTGTGCCGCTTAGACTCCTTCACACTCGTGTGCGCGCGCGCGCGCGCACACACACACACACACACACACACACACACACACACACTATCCTGCGACCACGAGAGCTCTCACCCTCACTGACTTATCAACTTGTACACCAACACATTCAAATTCCACTGACATAAGCACACTCATGTTCACTTTTCATACATGAGATGCACATTCATTCCGATACAGCCCCCTGCTAAAAAGCCTCCTCGGTGCAACTTTGTCAAGGACGCTGCAGAGTCACAAACTGTTGCTGCTAAACTCTGGGCCAAACAGAGCCAAGGTGCTGCTGGCAGCCACAGTGATGTTGATTATGATGATGATGATGATGCCTCACCCAAGCCATTACTCCTTCTCTGCCACGGGCTGGACCTCCACAGGCATATCCTTCCTGATGATGAATTCATTAATGCTAAGATGAAATTAGTTGTCACAGACAGGGTTATGTACGAGATGGTGATTTGTGTTCTCTGCTGGCTGCATTTGATCCGTCCAGTGATCAGCTGCTGTAAATCATCGGGCTTGGCTGGCGGAGGACTCTCCCAGCCCTCTCACCCAGAAAAGCCACTATTCTGTCCCTCCCGCAGCTTAGCACTCACTGCCCGAGGACTGGCGGCTGCTAACAGGTGGCTAAAAATTTGCTCTCCCTCTTTCTCTCTTCTACAGAGTCCAGAAAACTGCAGCTTGTTCAAACATTTAAACGTTTATTCTTGATTTAAGGAAGATCTACAACAAATTTACCTCTGCAGGGTGTCGTAGAAACACCGGGAATTTACCGTGTCTTTTTTTTAATTTTCCAGGTATTTTGAACATCACAGCACAACAGTCTTAAAATTTAAAAGAGTGTATGTTCATACCATGCATGCTGTTAAGCATGTACCGACTGCACATATCTCAGTGTATGTAATGTCTTTTTATGGGTGTGGCAATATTTATATGGGATTTTTCTTTTCTTGCTGTATTTTTTTTGCATTTAAATGTATGATAATAATGTTGAGAGCAGAGGAAAAGGCAGAAGCAGAAAGGCAGGTGCTGAACTCAGCTGTGACAGAGATTTCAAAGCATGTGAGCTGTTGGGCAGTTTTATTTTTGTTTTTGTTTTTTTATGCTGCAGGAGCGAGCAGCAGGCGTAGGTTGTTTTTCCCATGTGTGGTCTCTTTAGAGCAGAGAAATGTTATTTTCTACCATGCAAAGAGAGGGTGGTTATATGTCAGAGAGAGAGAGAGAGAGAGAGAGAGAGAGAGAGAGAGAGAGAGAGAGAGATTTGGCTTCTTTGCTGCTCGGTTCGGCACATTTCTTTCAACACTAGTAGGTTTGCATCATTTCAACACGAGCCTGGCTGACTTTGAAATAAATCTTTGTGTTTGATGATGTAAAACTTTTCATTTCTTTAATTCACTACCTCCACATGCACCTTCTAAGTGTGTGGGTATCCGTGGCTGTTTTTAGTGTGCAAACTGAAAGTGTGATTTTACAAAAACTCCTCAGAGTGCTTGCCAACCAAGCTGCACTCGCAGGTCTATTTATTTTTAAAGGTCCCTCTCGGAGTGTATTTGAAACTATGGACTTGAAAGCTTAGTGGTCTCTGTAAGACCCTGACTGGACCTCTTCTTAAAAGCTGTGGTGATGATCAGACAGGCTCCACCTTCTGCCCCCCTTTTCTTTTACGACATTCACAAATTCTGTGGAAGCAACTCATCCAGATCCTGCAGACAAAGTGATGACTGACCTTCTCCTTGTTTTCCCCTCCTTTTGAGAGCCAGTCTGTTGCTGTGATGGGACCTCTATCTCCCAGACTTCAACATCCTTAATAAAACACTTTTAGAAACAGAATATACACACAGGGTCATCATACTACGCTCTCCCAAGGCTTTCCAATTGCTGCTTACCTGTCGCCCCAAGTCTTCTGTCTCCCATCCTCAACATCTGTGTCAGGAAAGAGCCTGCAAGACTGTCGCTTGCTTGTTTGCTACATCAATGGGGGGAGAGCAGGGTCGTGGGTGGGGACGAAATTAGCACAAGTCAAATCAGATTAATTAATCCCCAACTCAAACTATTAGCCGAGGAGTCGTGTTGAATTAAAAATCAAATTAGCCCAGGCGCCTGCCGGTAAAGCTGTGGTGTGTATGCCTGCCAAGCTGCAATGACACACACCCACAGGAGACAGATGCTCATAGGCTCCATTCTGATGGTTGTGTGGATGGAGAAACTGTTGTTCAAGCTCAAGACGGTGAGGCAATGGGGCTTTGGTGACTTTGGCACCCAATTTGAGAGACTTCTCCTGGAGCACCAGGCTGGCTGTCCTCCATGGGGTGCTGCTCCCAGTTCTCACATCACAATCGCTCAGCAGTCATCTGCTACTGGGCCTTTCTGCAAAGCCTCACCACATTTAGAGCTGTTGCAAGGCTTTGTTTGATGTCTTGATTCTCTTGAAAAATTTCTATGTATAATAAACCCACCATTTTGTAAGAAAAAGCCTGCTCTTTGAAGACGTTTGACCAGTTATTTAGGACGATACTGAGAACTTAGTTGCTCCAAACATGGGGTGAAGGATGCCCTTATCTACCTGCAGCACCGGGTGCTGACTCACCTCAAGATGCAAAAGAGTACTGAGAGCCATGTCTTTTGACTTCTCAAGTGCTTTCACCCTCCAGCCATCCTAACTGCAGCAAAAGATGAGGGGAGTAGGAGTGGATTAACATCTGACTGCATGGACCATCAACAGGCCTTAGTACGTGAGGCTGCACAACTGTACGTCTGAGGTGATTGTGTTCAATACAGGAGCTCCACAGGGTACGGTGCTCTCACGCTTTCTCTTCACCTTCTACACCTCGGACTTCACTTACAACACCAGCAGCTGTCATCTCCAGACATTCTATGATGACTCAGCCATTGTCGGCTGTGTGTCTGAGGGGAATGACCTGGAGTACAGGTCAGTCATCGTGGACTGGTGTGAGTGTAACCACCTTTGCTTGAACACCAGTAAGACAAAAGAAATGGTTATTAACTTGCAGAGAAACACTCCTCCTCACTCACCAGTAAACATCCAGGGAGCAGATATTGAGGTGGTGGATATCTTTAAGTACCTGGGAGGTCATCTCAACAGCTAACTAAACTGGTCCCACAACACAGATGTTCTGTATAAGTAGGGCCAAAGTCGCCTCCACCTCCTGAGGAGTCTGAGGTCCTTTGGAGTTAATTCCCATCTGCTAAAATTATTTTATTACTCTGTTGTTGGCTCTGTTATCCACTCTGCTGTGGTCTGTTGGGGTGCAGGCAGCTCTGACCAAGAGAGAAAGAGACTGAACAAGCTAGTTTAAAAAAGCTCACTTGGTTCTGTGCTACCCACTGGATTCATTTGAGGAGATAAGTGAGAGGAAGATGATGGCGAAGCTGATCTCCATCTTGGAAAACCCCTCCCATCCACTGTGTTCCACTGTGGAGACCATTGGGCAGCTCTTTTAGTAGCAGACTGAGAAATCCAAGATGTAAAACAGAACACTACCGTAGTTCATTCATCCCATCTGCAGCAAGAGTCTGTAACTCCTCAGTTTGACTGGTACTGGCATTATCCATTCTAACATCAACGCAGTATTCAGTATGTGTTCAATACTTGTGCAATACTGGAATAGTATGTCTGTGTCCCGTACACCTACTTCACACTGTAAGCATCAACGGCGGAACGTCACTGCTTCAAATTAGAATCCCTTATAGAATATGGGGGTGATTCAAACCAGCCGTGATGCAAAAATTTCCAGGTGTGCCTTAGAAGCGGCTCGCCATGTCGCAACGCTAAGGATAGGATCGGGTTCTATTGTTGTCACAAGCCGCTTCTGGGACATGGCAATTTTCCCAGTTAAAATAGGGCTGGGGGGTGGGGGGCTGCAGGCGGGCCTGTGGGCTTGCCGCTGATATCTCCCAAGACTCTGCCGGCTACTGGTTGTGGCTCCTCGGGGCGATCCTCTGCGCCTCTTGAGGGGGGCAGGGGCTTTTGTGGTTGCAGTCTCCCTGGGGTCCCTGTGCCCTGGGGCAGCTCCTGGATCTCTGAGACTTGGAGGTTCTTCCATCTCCTACGCACCTTTGGGGGGCAGATCTGTGGCCCCTCACACTCTCTATTGGACACTCTTATAGAGAAACCTTACATATACAAGCACACACACAGGTGTTCACATGGTGCTCTCATAAGAATGGACTTGGGCACGTTCAACACTTGTCTTGAGGCTGTGGTTGGCACTTAATGCACTGTGATTTATTATTGTTTGATTGCTCAGTAAAACAATGTTGATTTAATATTTGCTCCTGTTGTATTGTTGTGTGTTGTTTTTCTTTTTTTTCTCTCCTTCTGCAGTTCTAGAAGCAGACTCTTGTTAATCATTGATTTTTTGAATTCTCAATTCCTGCAACAGCCCAGAACAAAACTTCATACAATGGGACGTTGAGCTTTTCAAGCAGCAGCCCCACACCTGTGGAACACACTCCCTGAAACATTGAGAACACCTCAGAGTGTTGAATGTTTTAAAAAACATCTGAAGACATTTTTATTTACACAAGCTTTTCCAAACTGCTTGGTATTGCTGTTGTTTTACCATGTGTTAACTTAGCATTGTATGGTTTTATGTATTCTTTTTATTTGTTTTTATTCATTGTTTTTAATTATTCCATGCATTGTTTCTGATTTCCTACTGTAGCACTTTGAGATTTCATTGAAATGTAAAGTGTGTTACAAATAAAATATATTATTATTATTATTATTATTATTATTATTATTATTATTATTATTATGTAGAGTATTGGACACATTATTAAAACACTTTGGATTTAAACATATTGTCCATTCAACAAAATATGATTATATAAATATATAAAGTTATAAAGTCATTTTATGAGCCAGGAAAGATAAAACTTTATTCAAAGAGGATAGATAAGAAGTCCTGCGTCTTCTGCAGCCTTGATGACTTGTGACGTACCGCAGCCGTAATTCATGTGGGTCAATGCGTGAATGGGCGGGGCTGACTGGTGCAGCTCCACCTTTTGGTGCAGCTCCGCCTTTGTAGTTCTGCAGGGAGCACCCTCTCAGAATATCGGGTCAAGTAAGTTCATAGACTTCCTATCGGCACCCCGGTGTCAGATTGACCTGTATGAAGAAGTTAATTTTTGTTCATATTGATGAAATACTTGGCCATTTGGTACACTACTACATCAAAATTGAAGTCTTGAGGGAATTTGTGATCTTGCTAGTTAAACGAGGAGGATGGCAAAAGTCACGAGGGATTTTGTGATCTAGTGAGTTCAGCGAGGAGCATGGCAGAGAATCTGCTCCACGGCTGAGATTCTCCCGGTGTGCGCTGGCATTCAGCAAAAGTTGCGAGTAAACTGTTCTGCATCGTTGATTCTTTCAGTGTCAAGTAGGTGTTATTCTGCACATGTTTGGAAACTCAGATTTCTTTTTTTTATTTGTTGTTCTACTTGTCGAAGGTTACAATAATAGCTTACTGCCCATATGCATTTATTTTTACTTTTGTCTCAATTTGATCCTGGTAGAAGCAATTTACTTTACTTCAGTGCAGAAAATGCAATTTGAAAAGTCTTTTGTTATTGTTTTTACATTTTTAGAAGCTCGGTATTTTTAAGCATTAACTTTATGTCAATTGTCATGAATTGCAAACTTGTTAATGTGCTTTTAAACCCTCTTTACCCATCTCCTTCAAGAGCATACAAGTGGTCTTGTTATTAAGAGTTAATTATACTTGCCTGCCCCCTGTCTGCACTGGTCAGCACACTTCTAGGTGCACACAGCTCAAATCCTCTTTTCATTCTTCAGGCAAACCCGTATTTTCCCACAGAGTTTCTTACCTCCTCTGCCTCTTACCACTGGCATGTTTCACCAATAAGGCACAGCTTCCTCCTGGCAGCACTGGGCCAGACCCCTGCCATCACCACTAAACTTCCATCCCATTTCCATGGTGATGTGATTGGCAGGCTCTGGGAGGGATCTTGTTTTTCAGCCAATGGCAGACCATAATTGGGTTGTTGTGCGCTGTGAAGCCCCATGGTCATCCGACTGGCCAGCTGAGGATGTTACAGGAAAGAGCGGGTGAGCGTAACACAACAGAGGCAGACATCAACACAAATGGCATGGGATCATTCAGCAGCACAAAGCGTATGGGGTCCCTGCTCAGGCTGTCAGTGCTGTTGTGATGTATCATTTATGTCTCCATTGCGTGGCCTTCTCTTGAAACATGTTGACAATGGCATTATTCTCACTTTGACACATTCCCATACATTCACTGGCTTTTAATAACACATGTTAATGCACTCCAGTAGGTTTATGACAGGTATTAGGGAATACTGCATGAAAAATAACCCTGTTGTGCAAACTTATTTAGGGTATTTGTACACTGAATATCAAAGTAAGAGCCAGTGGAAGAATAATGGTGTGCTATGCTGCTATTATCTGTCTGGGTGTGCACATTTGCACACATCGCCAGCATAAACAGCCCTGGCGAACAAAGGATCATGAACATGAATCTTTTCATTGTAAAATTACAATTTTATTCAGTTAAATCTAAAGTTTAGTGAGTGTGGATGTGAACTCATTATAAGCTAATGATTTGATCCTCTTAGAGTGGGGCTTTTGTACTGGTTCAAACAAACTAATGCATCTTGTGCATGTGCTGGTTTATTGATCCACACTTGTGTGCAATGCAAATTTGATCCCTGTTGAAATACATTTACTAATAAATATTTGTTGCTCTTGAACGTGGAAGCTAAAATGGTTTACAGACTTACTTTTGATGAAGGAAACAAGCAGATCATTCTCCTTCTTAAGAACTGTTGTGCCGTTTATCAAGTGCAGCACTTTTTGAGCCTCATTCAGGTTCTAAAAAGTACTGTTTTATAGTACTGCTTTCTATATTGAAACTGCATGTGTCAAAAACTCTCACATCATCAATATTTCCAATCCCTGATCCTCCCACAGGAAGCATATAACCTGACCACATGCTCAGCTGGCTCTCCTCAACAGAGAGGAGCAGCTGTTCTACTCTGAGTCTGAGCTCCTCCCGCTCTCTCCGAGGAACCAGGACACAATTTTCAGCTGTCTGTATTTACAACTGTGATTTTTTTTTTTATTTAGAGTTTGTGACCTTAGTTCAAGGTGCCATTGTAAATCTACAGAACAAGCTAAGTTTTGAACACGGTAACAGAACACTCACCTCTCCCCTTGGGTATCTCCTCTGAGACACTTCTGTCGTAACTGAAAACCCACATTTTTTTTTCAGTTTCGCTTTAGCAACTTTAAAGGCATTGAGTGGTAAATAAAGAATCTGACTTTCTGGCTTAACTTTCTGTTCACTGTAAAATACTGGCTGGGCATCCACGCCATGGTGGACAGTGCCCTGATCCGCCTTCTGGCCTTTCGTTCCAATCTTTCCTCACTCATGACCAAGATCTTTCAGCTCCTCCACCTGAGGGCGGGGTTTGGGTGATGGACCAGAGTCTTGGTGGGCAAATCTCTTAAAAAAGAACCAACAATGCAGTTAGAAAAGCAAAAGATGGGCAAATCTCTAGTTATAGATTTTACATTCACTAGTTACTTGTATGGAATTCTATGGTTATTTTACAGGAGAAATTTACCAGTCGCAGCAAAACTAGCTCAACAATACTAGCAAATGTAAACACCATTTAACTAACCTGAGGCTACTCAGGAAGCTATCTACAATAGGTATGCTTGTACATATTTATAACTTACACAGAAACACACTTAATCGTGGCCAAAATATCCCTTTAAGCTGTGATGACCCGCCTGTTATTCAAAAACATTGAAATAAAGATCTAATTTGACATTTTCTCTAAATCATCTTCCAAGCCACTCAGCATCCACGGCTATCTTCAAACCAAACACAGATGGGTCACTCCGATTGTTGGTCTCCCATCACAGTCAAATGCAGCCAAAGGACAATTCTGGAACAGCAGCACTTTGCCACTTTCCAGTTGTCAAATGGTGTGTATGGTTTTACTAAATGTGCGCATCATTTTGAATTTGTTGCCTTTTAATTCTGAGCAGCATCGCCATAAAGCTGAACTATTAGCTCTAACGGCAGTCAGAGCAGCTCATGCTGGTCCTTCGGTGTGAAGTCGCTGCCAGGCTGAGCCACCAAGGGCCCATCTGCTCCATCCGGGAGAATTCTCACTCCATCTACTTGACTTGTTTGGAGCTCGGCTGTGGAAAGCTCATTAGCTTTGAACAGTAATAGTGTTGCTAGAGTTTAAAGAAGTAAATCAAACCCTTTAACATGTATCCACACATGTACTTTTACTCAAAAACCATTTAATTGCAAACAGTTTTATTTATCACTTGTAAGAAAATTGTGATATACATCTAAGCTTACTTTTTGAGCAGCTCTGCAAAGAAACAAGTGAATGAATCTCTGGCAGAAATAATGAGAAATAAATGGACGAACAAACTATTTTTTCTTCAGCAGATTAAATAAATGAACAACTTTCCACATCCTCTTGTTAGCAGCAGAGATTAATGTCAGGGTGACACCCGTAAAACCCCAACACCCCCATTTCCTGTGAATCTGACAGTTTGTGTGCGGGCATACTGAGTATTTTCATGAGGGTGTGTGTGTGTGTGTGTGTGTGTGTGTGTGTGTGTGTGTGTGTGTGTGTGTGTGTGTGTGTGTGTGTGTGTGTGTGTGTGTGTGTTCATATTATAAAGGCAAGCTTTGCCCAGATATATCGTGGGAGTTAGCGGGTCATTTTCTGTTGCCATTAATCACTACCGACAGCTCATAAGTGCCCAATCTGCATGTGAAAGATCTGCATGTGTTAACATGTGTGCGTGTGCATTTGCTTGTGTGTATCTGATGGAGGCTAGATCCCCTGAGGCTGTTTATTGAATTAGAGGTGGCTTCTCCTGATGCTTCTCTGTAATGTGGCATGAACACACCACTAGGGGCATTTTTGCTGCAGCTATACATTCATTAGGTGACTTTTTATCGACATGCTGATAATAATTTTCATTCCAGGTAGTAAACTGTCCAAGCTGATGACATTTTCCAGATCAAACAAATAATTTTCTTTTCCATCCATTCACAGTGGAGGAATCTCCTTTTTCTGGTCATTCCTTGGAGAAAATTTGGGAATGTTACAGCTATTCTCTCAGGTTCACTACAGCTTGTTGCATTTCTGGAACATACAGGATTCGGATCACGCTGGATAATAGTGATTCCTTCTTCTCTTTTCTGTATCTTTCCACACCCGGACATGAAAGGAATGTGGAATTGTTATTTGCATTTTCATCCCTGACTGAACTTTCCAAGTGGGAATAGAAATTTTCTGAGCAGTTTCGAGTCCCATTGCTGCTGTGTCCTGGAGTGCATCAGACTGCCTTTTCATCTTCACCTTATAGTCAAACCGCTCTCTGCTTCCCGTTAGCCAAACCTCTGGCTAACCTCTACTTCTGCATTTTTTCCTTATTTTTAGGAACTTCTTCATTTTTATGTTCTGGGGGCTTGATGGCAGGTTCTCTTTCAAGAAAACTTAAAGTTTTGTTTCACCTAATCAAATATTCCCTCATGTAGCTCATGTAGAAATAGTGAAACACTCAAGTGTTGCAAGTGTGTAGTACACTTTTTTCTCTTTTTGACATCTCTGCAAATATGTGTTTGAAACAAAATGTGGAAAATGCAAAATGCTTGGGAGGTTAATTATTTATTGTTAGGGTTAGAGGGGGTTGCGCAATGTCAAGATGTCAGTGAATGCAGATTCGGTTAAAGTCTTCTGTATCACAGCCTAAATATCAGGCTTTGTTGAGCACATGGAGCAGTGAGAGGAAGTGGGCAGCTGAGCTCCGAAAAGATTCGCAAACAGCAAGAGTTGGATGGATGGATGGATGGATGGACGGACAGATGGGTGGATGGAGAGACAATCAAATGGATGGATGCATGGGTGGGTGGATGGAGGAATGGATGGAGGAATGGATGGAGGAATGGATGGATGGATTGACTGACAAATGCATGGATGGGTGGATAGACAAATAGACAGACAGATGGGTGAAGGGATAAATGGATGGACAGATGAACAAATGGATGGATAAATGGGTGAATGGATGGATGGATGGATGGATGGATTAACTGACAAATGGATGGATGGGTGGATGGACAATTAGACAGACAGATGGATGAAGGGATAAATGGATGGACAGATGAACAGATGGATGGATAGATTGACACACAAATGGATGGTTGGATGGATGGATGGATAAATGGACCGACTGACGGATGATGGATGGATGGGTGCATTGATCGACTGATAATTTATCATAACAGATACTTAATTTATAGATTTAAAACATTAATTTCATACATGTTATAACATTTATTATCAATTCATTCATTGAAAAATATATTTACTAATAAAACAACATGGTGAGACTCCCTTTTCTCTAATATTATAAAGCCTTGGCATTTTGACCTCATCTTGGATTTATCATGCCTGTAATGAGCCTTTAGCTGTGAAAGGAGTACATACACGTAAATAAAAGTGTTGTGTCCCTTCACTGGACTCATAAACAAAAAAATGCTATACTTTCAGTTTCTATATGCAGAGCTGACTTTACAATAATCAATCTACTGCCACTCACCCTGAAATGAATGTTTATATTTTAGGTAATTCTTACAATAAATGGTACCCATTAAGAAGAGAGGTTGAAGGCAAGGTGAATGGAGAGCAGCAGCTCTATTAGTGGGTGATTACATCTCGTTCTGTTTTGCACACCAGCACCTCATTAACGTGGTTGAAGGCAACTTTTCCTAACACCTCATAAATCTGACACACAAGGACCACACACTGCATCCACACATGTGCTGCAAATGTTGTCATTTTGGTCATTCCTCAACTTTGACTTTCTGTCAAATTAAATCTAAATACATATTTTAAGACTGAAACATTTTTTTATCTCAATGAATGCATGAAAATCAAGGCACACACAAACGTGTTCACCTGACCAGGATAATATTTAGCTGTTTGCATTCAAACAGCATTACAGCCAGGGAATGGTTCTAAAACATGAACAAACACACCAACAGTTGATGTAGTCAGACCTGAGCAGAATGTAAAAGCATTTCTGTATTTAAAGAGGCAACCCGAGCAAAGTCAGTGGAATTATTTCTTAATAAATATTTAGTTCTTAGGCTGACAGAGACTGATTCACACATTGATTCAAGCTTCAGTCTTATTAATCAATCTTCATTATAGTTTTACTGGAATCAGTGGCGGCTGGTGAAAAATATTTTTGGTGGGGCTGTGCTATTTATTTTTTTTTTAACAAACTTGTGTTTTCTGAGCTTTGTGCACAACTTCACTATTTCCTGAATTAAGCACAGCTCTTTTATTTCCTGTCTTACATTATTGGACAAAGGGATTAATCCACGTGTGTCTGACTATTGGCACACTGCCTTGCGGACCAAGGTTGAAAAATACTGCAATAATTGCACATAAAATAACACGACCATAAATGGTCCACATCCACATTACTGTTTGTGAAACTAACATACTGGAGAATTTCATCACAATAATATTAAATAAACAAGTATGTACCTGATCTTTTACATGGTGTTGGTGAAGCTCTGGATGACCCCTGTCAGATGTAGACAGAGTCAATGTTCCTCTGTTGAACAGCATGTCCACATGTGGCATGATCTTGTGACACAATGCCAGCAGAAAGCCGAAATCTTCTTCCTCCAGCATTCTCACAAAGCCTCCTGCCTCTCTCTCAGTGATTGGATCAAAGTCATCCGAGTTTCTGATCATCTGGAAAAATCTGAGGAGGTCATCCTTGTGCTCATACACTGTGTTGACATCTCTCTCTTGGACAAAATGTGCCGGTTCTGATCCACTTCTTCCTTGTGTTTCTTCACTGCAAGCCTGTGCCCCTCGTCTCTAGCTGCATGGCAATGTTAGCTCTGCCTAGCATAGCTAGCTTCACCGTGTTGTCCATGTGTGCCCGGGATAACGTGTTTCTTCACCTTCTCAGAAAAATGTTTCATGTCCGTAACTCCAGACTCAATCCATGCCTCATCTGTCCCAGTCGTTTTGAATAACAAACACGGAAAGCAAAATAACGCATTAGCGTGATTGCATCTAGCTAGCCAAGCCTTCCCAGAAGCCTTGTGTGTACAGTTTACCTCTCTCCTCCTCCTGCTGGCTTATCTTTACGTCGGGCTGATCTGGTCCAAGCTCTTTGACATTAAGTTTTTCCACCAGTTCTCCTCTCGAACGGATACTGGAGAAGAGACCGAACTGAATTCAGTGGCTGCTGAGATCCGGTATCCATGCTGTTGTAGGCAGTCACTGGCGGCGTCCATGTCTATTACATCTGCGTCACGACCAAAAACGTGCTGGACTCGAGACTCTGCTGAGTTCTACCGAACACCAACGAAAGCCTTGGGCAGTACCTCTATCGCCCATCATGCTTCTGAAACAACATCAACGCTGATTGGATACATTCCCATTCCTACCATTTGATTTTCTTGTCAGCAATTGGCCGGCTGCTTCCGTGCTGTGTGGGCGATTGAAACACAGCCTACAGCCTTTCTGTCGCCTCCACCGCTCGGCAGAGAGCTTCTCACCAATATAGATATATGATTTGTTTTTGTTACAAATCACACAATTAACTAAAAATTAAAAACACTGGGGAAAACTGGGAGGGCGGCGCCCTATCGCCCTCTACTGGCCAGCCGCCACTGACTGGAATGAGTTTTTATGTGGAAAAGACAGAACGGACATGAGTAGAAGCTCTAATTTACTGTAATAGACCTCATAATTATTTATCTGAGAAATACACACAGGAGTTGTTTGCTGTTCAGTGCGTTTGAACCATTCAGCTGATTTTTATTATTAATAACTATATTAAAAAAAATCTACTCTGGGTTTCTGCAGACTGATTGATCAATTGGGTGTCCTGTCCTTGGACTCTGTGATATAAAATAGGGATAATGTGACATGATGTCATTCCAACGATGCAACCATAGCAGAGCACAGAAGCTCATTATATATATATATATATATATATATATATATATATATATATATATATATATATATATATATATATATATATATATATATATATATATATATACCGGTATATATATATATAAAATTAAAAATTGGCCTTTAAAAGGTCAAATGTGAGCAAAAATGTGGATTAATTGTTATTTTCCATCAGATGTGTGATGATACATTGAACATAGTCGGGGTGGACAACAAAACTGTAATCTTAAAGTAAAAACCAGCTGTTTAGTGACATTAGGTTTGTTGCTCCTAACTTTTGAGGAAAAATGAAACTTTTGTCTTTTTCTCGCAATTTTTAAAAGTTTTATTTTCATCCTCTCCTCCTTTGCCCTCCAGGTGTGATGCCAGAACGACAGTTTTCTGGAACCCAGTTTGTTTGCAGCGTTGTGGCGTCTCACGTCAGCCACCAGCCCTCCACCAGCTTCAGTTTTGTCTGGATCGCCCCACCGCCTGGCACCGGCTGTGTGAATTTCCTGTAAGTCACACGTGCGATCCATGTGAATAAAACATAACTAACAAAGAACGAACAAGCAGATGGGTGGCCTAGTGCTCCAGGCTCAAACCTTTAACAGCCTCCACGTGTCGACCTCAGACACGGAAGTCATAAACGTATCTGTTAATGTTGTGTGAACGGCTAAAACAGGCTGATCAGCGAACATCATGAACGGTTCTCCCTGTCTGAACAACAGAGAGAGGAACTCTGTCCTGTAGTAAAGAGACAGAGTTAGTGCCTTGCTCAATGTGGCATGTGGAATGGCAGGTGTGAGTGAGTGAATGTGTGTTTAGCCTGCAGCGAATTAACAGAAATATCTTCATCCTCTCATTCAGCTCATCACAGCCCCCCCCCCCCCC